>NC_034597.1:95325404-95350207 GCF_900095145.1 Mus pahari
AACAGGTGATGGAAATGAACAAATCCATCCAAGACCTAAAAAGGGAAATAGAAGCAATAAAGAAAACCCAAAATGTGACAACTCTGGAGATAGAAACCCTAGNAAAGAAATCAGGAACCATAGATGTTAGCATCAGCAATAGAATACAGGAGATAGAAGAGAGAATCTCAGCATTTTCGATTTTAATTTTGTTTTGTAGCACTGTGTATTTGAAGATGTCAAGAAAAGGATTATGAAAGTCTGATAGTAATCATGACTCTTTTTTGTTGTTGTTCAATAGTGTGTTCTTGTACCTTGCGTGTGGGGGCATTGCATTTTTTTAATAATTATTAAGAATGTAACTTTTGATATTTTTTTTCTGTAAAGATAAGCAAATTTGATGAAAGCAAAGGCTTACAGATTTGTTTTCAATTTCTTCTCAGTCCCTTGGATTATTAGCATTGGAACAAAGAGCCTGGGTTGTCCTACTGGTTCAGAATGACCACATATAGTGAATTCAAAACCTTTGATGAAGTCAAGAACATTTGATGCTTCTGGTTCACTTAACTTGCTGCACATTGAGAAGGAAACTGGTGAACATCAGTATGTATCATGGCAGATTCGAAAGATAAACATTTCAGTGTGCCATTGCCTTTTGAGTGTGAGAATGGTTTGTTAGATATTATTTCTGATTATTAGTGGATGATTGTAATGGTCTTCAGATATTCCACACAGTATATCTTATTCAAAGTAAAAATTTACTTTAGCACTGGAGGGAAGATCAATCAAGAATCAGTACAAAGTTTGTAAGATGTATTTTTTATGTTTAGATTCTACTCTACATAGTAACTGTAAAGCTATTATATTAAATGATTCTGTGTTCCTACCACATGGTACACCTCATGAATCAGGAAATTAACTTCTTTAAAATTATACCAGTTATAAAGCACAATGGCTAATTTAGAAATGATCTTGAAACTCTAAATGCATTAATTGCTTTCTTAAAGTTAGTCTTTTTGTTAATGTCCTATTGCTCTGAGTAGACATCATGACCATGGCAACTCTCATAATGAAAATTGTTTAATTGTGGCTGGCTTACAATTCAGTGGTTTAGTTCATTATTATCATGGTGGGAAGCATGGAGGTGAGTAGGCACATATAATGATTGAGAAGTAGCTGAAAGTTCTATATCTTGACAGGCATGCAGTAGGAAGAGAGACACTGGACCTTGCTTGAACACTTGAAACCTTAGAGTACACCCTTAGTGACACATTTCCTCTAATAAGGCAACACCTACTCCAAGAAGGCCACACATTCTAATAGTGCTACTCCTATGAGCCTACAGCAGTCATTTTTTTGAAACCACCACAGTTATTGAATCTTTAGTTATTGTTTTAATTCCTTTGCTGTTGCTGCAATTAAAAAAAAAAAAAAAAAAAAAAAAAAAACATGGCGAAGGTAATTTATGGAACGAGGGTTCTATATTGGTTTGTTTCCAGAGGAAAAAAGATTCCCTCACAACGGGGAAGCACAGCAGAAGGAAAACGTGGCACCTTTTGTAGCTAAGACCTGAAGTACTGAGCCACAAGCAGAAAGAAGATAGAGGCATTTGGGAATGATTCAAGGCTTTTAAAACTCAAAACCCATCACCAGTGACCTACATCTTCTATTAAACCGTACCTCCTGAATTGAACCCCACAGTGCTACTAACTGGGAACTAATTATTCATCTGAGCCTAAAGGGAATGTTCTCATTCAAAACCTCATATTTTTCTTTATTCCAGATGTTTTCATTTTTCTTAACTTTTACTTTTTTTCAACATTTTGTGTTGAGGATATGCAGTATATGTGCATCTGAGTGTGCATATGTATGTGTATGTAGAGGATAGAACTAATGACAGGTTTCTTACCTCTTACTTTTTTTGCAGATTGCATCTCTTAGTGAAGTCAAATTCACAAATGACTAGACTTAGCTGTGTTCAGATTCCAGGGATGCCAAATATTTGCCCCCATACCCTCTGCTTTTCTGTTACAGAAGGACACATGCATGTCTGGCTATAAGAGGGCACGGGATTGGGAATGGCTGCCTTATGGGTGCTCTCAGATGAGTACCAGCTGAGCCATCTCCCCAGCACTGTAAAGTAGTTTACAAGTCATGAAAGTGAAAATATGTGTGGAAGATAAAACCTGTGATGGAATATGTACAATGGACCTGAATTAAAACGTAGCAGGCTAGAAGAATACCAATCTTTTAATACATTCATCTCCAAGAAGAGACAGAGTCAAGAAAGACAATTCAAAATTAGTTTTCAGTAATAATGTGAGAAGAAATGATAATATAAAGACATATATTAAATATAATTATTCAAGAAAAATAAAAGTATTTGGCTCAAGAAAAATTAAAACAAACTGAAATACAGTTGATGAGTACTGGAGGTAATACAGAAAACACAGAGATCATCTATGTATAATATAAAGGTATAATGTTCACTAACTTCAAAAATTTGTACCCTGGGTCTTGAGGTTAATTTACAGCAAAATTACCACCTGACCATTGTAATTTCCCTTATATGCTTGATCTGGAACATGTCTTCAATACCTTTAGCATATGAAAATTAAAATAATTCATGAGTTATTTGGGGTACCAAAATATAAAAAGCGTGAGTTTAATTTATTAATGTCAGGAAATAAGTGATCACTTTTCCAACCAAGTATTAATTCATTATCTTACGTATACTTCTTCAACCTCATAATCCATAGAATCCATTGTAAGATCATAGTTTCTGACAAAGTGCTTATTGAGAACTGAGTCAATCTCTTTCTGTTTGGTATCAGTATGTTAATGTTTTCTACTCTCTGTGATATTTTAAGGACTTTACACTTGCTGCTATAGCAAAGTAAACTGGAACATAGTCTGTTAAATGACTTTGGAAATGTTTATACATTACTCTATATGTAACAAAATATCAAGACTATCAACGTACTAATTGACTAGAATTAAAATTTTGAAGGGAAGATAGATCAAGAATCAATATTACTACTACTACAACAACAACTACCTACTCCTACTACTACTACTAATAATAAAAATGAAATGATTCCTAGTTTACCATCTAGTCCAATTATCATTAGGAGAGGCTTCACTCAGCAACTGATGGGAATAGATGCAGAAACATCAGGCAGAGCTTGAGAAATACCATTGAAGAGGAAGTAGCTAAGTTTTCCTCCATCTTATAAAGACATATACTTAGTAACTATATAATTGCTTTTATCATCAATAATGTTCAACATACAGATTTTATTACCCATTGCTTATTATTGTGGAAATCTCTGATTATTATTACACTTTGTTCAAAAACACAGTGATTTTAACTTCATCATTTCTCTTTTTCTTATGCTTTTTAAATTTTATTTACTTTATATCCTGCCTGCAGCTTTTCCTCCTTTTTCTCCTCTGTTCTTGATTATGTTCTTACTTTGGTGTTTAGGCATCTGAGTTTGGGATGATTATAGGTCTATGTGCTGTTTTTTGAGGTTTTCATTGTTAGATGTGAGTTTTCTTCCTTGGTTTCTGTTTCCTCTTTGGTCTTCTGATCTTTGTGACCCAAATTTCTGGTGGCCTATTTGATCTCTGAAACACTAGTGAGTCTCTGACCAGTTTTGAGCTTTGATTTCTGAGAACTTGCTTGACTTTTGATGTAGCATAGCATCTCTGTTCTTCTGACTGGTGTGGCCTGAACCTGAGTCTACCTGAGCTGGAAGTAGGAGTTGGCCATCACATTGGGGTGACATCCATTACCTCTCACTATCTCAATAGTTTATATTGTTGTATATTAAAATATATTAATAGTTTTTTTCTGTTTTCTTTAATTTCCTTTCCTGCTTCTTTGGGTCCTCTTTGCTCCATCTCTCTCTTCCCCTTTGCCATCTCTTTTCAGTCTTCCCTCTTCTAAGGCAGGTTTTCATGTATCTAAGGCTGGTCTCTAACTCACTATGAAGCTATGGCTAAAACTGAACATGATTTTTTTTCCTGTAATGCTTGTATTACAGTAGTGTATCACCTTCAAATGGATGTTTGTATGGTACTATAGATAAATCATGTATCTCTTAGCATATTAGGAAAGCAATCTAGCTTCAATTGCATACCAGTTTATGTTCTTTTTCATCAGAATGAATTGAATGATATCTATCATATAATTATTATTAACATATTGATATTTATTATCTGTGTGCTTTCACATAACTCTTTTTATTTAAAAGATTATTATTCATGAGTGTTATAACACAGATGGTTATTTCTCTACCATCTATGGCATTTTTCTGTCAGTGATTTGGCTAATCGTTTCTTTTAAACATTTTGTGTGTGTATGTGAGTATGTCTATGTGTTTGTGTGTGTACATGCATTATATGACATTTAAGTTGAAGTCAGAAAACATTTTAGAGCAATCAATTCTTTCTTTCTACCTTTGTGTATTCCTGGGATTGAACTAAAGTTGTCCGGCATGGCAGAAATTGATTTAGCCCAATGTGTCATCTTATTGGTCTGTCTCCCTGTGTTTTGAATGTACTTCTTCTACTTTGGAATAAAACCCATCCCCAGGCTATCCCCAGGGTGGAGGACATGTCAGCATTGTGTTCTACCCAAATACTTTTGGAGTGTAGACAACATCCCAGGCACTACACTTTTAGAGATAACTTTAATTGGACTTTGAGGATTTAAATAAATGATACAGTTGGACATATGTTCCAGGTGAGTTCTGGGTTTGAGAAGGGAACAGCAGGATATAGATGATAGGAAGAGGAAATGGAATATAAGGTGGAGGGTTTTAACTAGGAAGTGAATAGGGTGGCTAAAATATAAAGAGGAGGGAGTAGGCAAACACACAAACACACACACAACACACACACACACACACACACACACACACAGAAAAAACAACAGGGATATTTGATCCAACATGAAGTAAACAAATTATTTTATATTCACCTAAAATTATACACAGTAAATAGATATCTTCAACAAGGTATGACTCTGGCTGAAAATGTCTTCCACTATGGTTATTAATAAGATTTCCAGTGCTATGCATGAGAAAACTTTTGAAGGGTAGTTCAAGTGACTCTGAAAATAATATAAGCTACCTCTATTACTCATGGTTGTTTCTCAGAGTTAGAGGCTAAAAGACCCTATTGATGAAGACACAGAATACTTAGAACACAGGACCTTCATGATTTGAAATAGATCTAACATGAAAGCCTCCTTCCTGTGGTCTAACTTGCATAGTATCAGAAAGTACAACACAAGCTGCCAAGGGAGGAAAATAGTCTATAGTTCTACCTAGCTTTGACTCTTATGACCCACAACAATGACCAGTCATGGCATGGAATCCTAATGGCACCATAGTGGCTCTCACATGTTGCCAATAACAAACAGATGTTCAATTGGATTTATGAACCACTCAACATGAGGAAATAATGCCTAGGGTTGGAAATCTAGCCAACCCATTATGGCTAGTGAGGACTTTGATAGTAGAATAGAATCTGCTACTGTGACTTTTCTAGAATAGCATAATTTCTTTTACCATCTAAGTTTTATCTCATACCATAGATAATTTTGTAGTTTTTCTTCCATCTCAAAGAAACTTGTCTCTATAATAGAGGTTCTTGGTTTTACCCTGTGGGTTGTGACCCTTTCACAGGTTCATCAAAGATCTTTTGATAAGAGGTATTTATTTATGATATGACACAAAGCAGTAGCACAGCTACCATTATGAAGTAGCAATAAAAATAATTTAATGGTTGGGGAATCACCACAAAATGAGTTATTAAAGGATTGTGGCATTAAGAAGGTTGCAAACCACTGCTCTATAGAAGGGATATTACAAAAAACCACAGCTGCACAAAATGTAGAGATCAACAGATAACTGAGAGATCCTGTATGAATGACTTGTGGTATGACGTTTAATCATTCCACCTTTTAGTTCCTTAGAGGTAATTGAGATAATTTCAGTATAATAAACTTCGTAAAAATATGTTTATATATGTTTGTCTACTCATTTATCTATGAACAATAACTGGAACACAAGAGACAAGAAATAACTATCAACCCACGTGTGAAGATCATATTGGAAATATTGATAAGATTTCATCTGTCAGATATTTCTATTTTAACATAAGTTTTAAACGAAGATTTGAGGGTGTTTGAAGTGATTTTTATTTCAAACACTAAAAATTTGTTTGTTTTTATTCTTATCAATTACAAATATTAAGGTAGAGTATCATTACATAACTTTATTTCCTATCAAATATATTCTAGATACATACACACACAAGTATATATATATATATATATATATATATATATATATATATATATATCAGACTCATTTATCTCCCTAACTCATATTTTTTCAATACATACTGATAGAATATACTATTATTTATCAATTTTCTTTTATTGCTGAATGGCTTTAATCTCAATGAATTTCTTACTGTTTTATAGTTTAAATGGACTGTTCAGAGAATTCAGGTTTTCCAATGTTCATATTATCTGCTTCAACATATTAATAATATCATAGTAAGCAATCACAAAAATAACAATGCTGATATTATAATCAGCAACACATTCATTGATTTCATGCATAGCCTTGAGCTTTTCTTCAACTCAAGCAGAGTAGAAGAAATTATGTAGATATTAATACATGGACTGTTTCCTACCCTCAGGGATTTGATTTCCTAGACAAGCAAGATATCTCATGTAAAATGACAGATAAAAATGCAGTATTTCTGGAAAACTATGCTAATACTTCTCATGATAAACTAAATATTTGCTATTTTTAAGTGGTTTATGTAAGCCTACTGAGGAGTCATGTGGCCCCAAGTCAGGAAATTAGAATATACATGGAATGACTTAAGAAAAAAGTGGAGAAGTCTAGCAACAAGGAAAGAAACACTTCCAGAGAGAGGGGAATCTTGCTAAATGGCATTATAAAATTCTTGATCTAAGAACAAGATTTACTCATGAGTTTGAAGCCAGTATGAAGACTGTAGGAAAGAAAATACGACAGCCTGTCATGTACAGCATATATTCGAAGAATCCTAGATGTCTACTAAATGTTTAAATTATGCAAAATATCAAAATACAAATCATGTACAAACACAATCACATATACACACACATACACACACCTTCAATTAAGAATTGTTTATATTCAGCACAATAAGAGATTAAAACTACAGTAATAGATAGTAAAAAAATAAAGATTACATGAATGTGTTCTCTATGCATGTCTCCTATAAAATTTTCTACTTCTCTATATCATATTTCCTCCAATTATGTCACATATTACACAGTCTGTATAACTGATTAGAATGAAATGAATGGCACAGCCATAATGCCACAGCATTAGACCATCGGTACATGTGACTAGACTACAAGTTCTATAATCTATGAAAGCCTGAAATAGAAATGGCTCGTCAGTGACTTTGGAGGGATTTCATATGCAGCATGTGTACACTGGTTATATTAGCTGAAAGGACAACTTACACCCAAGTTGGGAAAGAGGACGCTTATTTAGGTTATTCTGCACAAACTGGAATACAAATTAAAGCTTATGAATTGAGTAGTGATGGAAGTTATTCGTAGTTGGTTATAGAGAACTGTATTGGTGAAAATTGAAACTGTCGACAAGGAAATCACTGTGAGTGACCTCAACAAAAGTCCCTATCCCAAGCACATAGTTTTTATGCACCTTATTCCCATAGTTCTTAACATCTGTATTTACCTACAGAAGGAAACCTTGATTTTAATTTCTGTCTCAGTGATTTTCTTAAATATCCTTTTATAATCTTACTGTAATATTTTAGAGTAAAAAATAGGAAGTTCTAATATTACCCAAATTGTGATTGCTGTTAACAGGTGAGATTGCATGCAAGGGATGAGAATGACATCACAGTGACTTAAGTGGGTTTTATTTGTTTCCTTTTTATTTGTCTTCCAAATGTACTTAAAATATATAACAGAGGATGGCCTTGTGGGGCATCAATGGGAGGAGAGGTCCTTGGTTGTAATGCAGGGGAATGCCAGGTGGGGAGGCAGGAGTGGGTGGATGGGTAATGGAGCATCCTCATAGAAGCAGGGGGAGGGGCATGGAATAGGGGATTTGGGGGGGGGCACCTGGAAAAGGGATAATATTTGAAATGTAAATAAAGAAAAATTTACAATACAAAAAATGGTAGAAAACAATTACAAGATTCAAAATACAGACATCTATGATGAAAAAATAACAGCATTATAATAGCCACCTACCACTTACCAGAGTCTTTCTAATCATTTATTAATTAATAAATCTATTTTATACCTTGGACCATAATTTATATTACAAAAGGAACTGCCCTAAGAACAAATCTTACAATGTAATTGAAAAGGGTAAGGGATATCTAGTTAATTCAAAATGAGGACTGCCAAAAGAAGGTATCTAATCTTAGCAGCCTTTTTATCTCTCTTAAAATGGCTAAAAATAGGAAGTGAGTAGGTGTCTCTGGAGCTCACCTGTCAGTTTGAATTTACTCTTTTTTTAGACTCTCACATGTTATGTGTTGGACTTAAATGTTACTGAATATTTAGGAGAGATTATCTCCTTGGCATTTTTCTAAGATTGTAGTTCAGTACTTGACTTTCAAAGCCTTTCAGTGAGCAAAGGGGAACATGATAGTTTTACTATAATGTAGCAGGATGACCTGCTTAGTACTTTAATGTCATTAATCTTATCAACGCTAAGCATACATGGAAATACCATTATGCAACACTTTATACAACCTTAGTTTGAAGCTATCATAGATGTATGTACTGGCAAATTAAATAATTTCTAATTATAAAGTTTGAACATAAAAAATAGAATTAATATATAAACTGTAATTTAATATTGTGTTTATAAATATTTGGCCAAAGATGAAACTTAGATAGGTCTTGGTACCTTTGCTTGACTTTTTTTTTTAATTAAGGTGTTGAGATTGATTTTCACTTTGTAATCCAGGTTTCTTTGGACATTGTAGTACTCACTCTCTTCAAACTCAAAACAAATACTTTTCCTGACTCTGACTCCTGAGTTCTTCAATTACAGACAAACATTATCATGCCCCTTGGCATCTTTACTGTAAACAAATCTGTTTTACTTCTAAAACAGACTTCTCAGTTAGCTGGCAGCAGTAATCACATTACTTCTTAATGTGATTTCAGGGCTATTGTATTGGAATTCACAGTAGTCAAAAATAAAACAATGAGATGTTATATATTTTTCAGACCTTCTATGAATTTGATAAAGAAACTCCTTTGCACTTTGAACAGTAGCATATGTAAACCTCTATATACAATGTGTCAAGAACAGAATCTAAGATAAAATGTTATTTTCCTAGAATGATAAAAGGTGAGAGATCATGCTTGCCAGCCCAGCAACAAATTGTTGATATAGAATCTCCAACTTAAAACATTCTAGCACAAATCTTTCCGGTCATTAATTTACCACTGTATTGTTATTCTCAAGAATATTTTCATAGAAAATGTTTAACATAACTGAGTATGAACATGTAGTATATTTCTGAGACATATTTTGTATTTGTATGAGGGAATGAAGAAGGAGGTCTCTAAAACATCTTAACTACATAAAAGTCCAGATTTCATGTTTTGATTGAGGAATACCTCAGAGTACAAATTAGTTTATATCTTATCTTGTATAACAGTATAAAATCAAAAGTATGTACTTTTTAAGTCACTCAATGAACTATATACTCCTTAAAATGATGATTCCAAATTTAATTAAGTAATAGTAATATGTATCCTTTAATATGAAAATGCAATACTTATTTTACATAATGAAAGAGATTTTGAAACCCGAAGGCAAAAACAATCTTGAAGGGAATCACTATTTGAGACTGCTACTGAGACAATACATTTTACTTGTTCGTTCTTGTGGGTGTGTAGATCTGAGTCTTGAGTTGGCTTTAGGCAGGAGGGTAGTGGGAAGGTGCATAAAGACTGGAGTCCTTGGATGTAGGTGTGTATCTCACAGGAATAAGCACAGTGAAGAAATCTGTTAGCACATGGAATAGCAACAACAACAACAAAATAGACAAGAATAAAGAGATACAGAAAAATTTTATTTGGGTATTCAAAGTACTGAAAGGTACAGATTTTCATAAACTTTGGTACATAGTCTTAGAATATGCTAATTATTGAAAATAATACATTTTACATATTACCTTCACATTTGTCCTATTTTGCGAAAGTTCATTTCATTTAATATAATATATGAGTGAGAAAACTGAAAACTGTTCATTAAAATCAGATCACAGTAATCAGTTAAATAAGATATCGGTATGCACTATTACCTTGACTTCAAATAGATAGGCACAAAATATTCAAGAATGACTGAGATATGTATTATAACCCATGCATAGGTTACCTGAGGATGAACCAAGGTTTAATTGGCAGCCCTTTCTCAGAACATGAAAGTACCTTGTAGAGTAATAACAGACTTAGAAGAACATGTAGACTCAGACATTCAAGTCTCCGTCTAATAAAGTAGAGAACCATTCACCATTCACTTGCCTCTATATGTATCTCTAGAAACAAAGTTTTAGTACGTTTTTTTGAAATTGTGAATTTATTAAACTCAGGAAATTAAGACACAAAAGGGCAGCATGATTATGAAAAATGAGAAGGTGAGTGAAAATTACTGCTTATCCATTTTCCCCGAATTGCATCATTCCCTCCTAGAGCGAGAATGGAGGCTCATAGAGCTCAGGAAGACAGTTCTTAAGACTTAGAAGACCTTGAAACTTACCATGCTCAGGAACTCAGAAAGTTATGGGATTCACATGGCTTTTCTCAATTTATTTAAATAAAGCAAACAGATTCTGAGGAATAGTCAGTTATTTTCTCTTCTCCTCACAACATAGTATATATGCAGTACAGAAGTTCATCTTTCGTGAGTGGACACACATTGTGAAGTGGATTGTTTTTAATAATAAATCTGCCTTTTAGTTGCCCATAATCCTGCATGCAACTCCCCTATGTATGTCCCTGTAACTCCAATAAAGTCATTATTTATCAAGCTACACTCAGTGGAAATTTTTTATAATTTGAGGCAAATAGAAATTTATTCCCAACTACTTAGAAAACATACATAAAAAGTCTAAATAAAGGCTTGATTAATTCAACAGGGGCATATGAAAACATACTAGTTTTATAAAAGTTCTCCACGGTGAGTTCTAATGGCTAAGTCAGTATTCTAATCTACTCTCATTTTCCCTTTGTGTGTTTTTGGGAATTGTTTGTGTGATATTGTTCCAGTTTTAAGAGAATATTGCTTCTACTTTTTAAAAAAACAATTGAGATTATTATACAATTAGAAAAATGTCCTTTCCCTCTATGTACCCTTCCATGACCTCTTTCAAATACATGGCATCTTTACACACACACACACACACACACACTGGGAGAGACTGATGGTGTAGAGGAAAAGTAATGGGAGAAAACAACATAATTCTATGTAATACTATTCCAATTAAAACATATTTAAACAAGTAGTGCAAGTAAACACTGAAATTAAATTAATAAAGGAAAAAGCTGAAATAAGTGACATAAATAGAAATTATAGTGATTTTCTCATTTTTGCTGAGTTCCTTTCTCTTCTCACATTCTGTAATCACCACCCCTACCCCACTAGCCTGACCTCAGTTGTTTCAAATCTATAATGGCATGGGGACAGACCAACCTAGCCACAAAGACAACTGCAAGTTATTTCACAGTACTGAGTATATCAGGGAAAAGGTGCAGACATGATAGCTACATGGGCCTGATCTTCATTGCATCGACTTAATATCCAGCTCTGTCTTGTAGGCTGAGCAGTTACCTGTACACAATTGGTAGAAAGTGACCAATTGCTATGATGTACAAAGGGATGTAATGTGGCATTGTGATGTGGAAAACAGTGCTTATAGGCCATATGGCTTACTGAGAAGTGTATCTTACTGGTCATGACTGCAACCCAGGCAAAGAAAATATCTCAAAGCACAATATGAATTGAAATTGTGTACTTTTCAGCATTGTAAATTCAAAAAGTCAAGATAGCACATTTTGGAGGACACTCTGTCCAAATTTGTTTCAACTCTGTAGGATGTAATGTTATAGGCTTGTATGTCCTTTTCTATAAAATTTCATAGAGAAATATCAATGGGAAGCAAGAGATATAGGTAGTAACCAGCTGTTGGAAATAATTTTACATTATTTGGTACTGTGTTAAAAAAATAATTCCTATAGTCATGGAGGATAGATAAAGGACATAGTCAGGAAAGAATATTTATTCTGTCTCAGTATTCCAGAGTGTTCAGAATAGCAATCAGTCACTTTCTACCAATTGGTTCCATGCATTTGCATGTGTGTAGTACTGTGTTATAGAGGACAGATCTTTACCCATAGAGGAAAGGAAGAAAAGAGACCAAGGCAGAAGGACTAGGACTAAGATATTCATTAATAATGTATTCTCAATGTTGCAACTCAACAAAGCTGACATAAGGGAAGCTAATCTTTATTTCCATTTGGGTCAAAGATAATGACATATTAGAAAATATCTGATTGGTGTTTTCAAAAATTGCATTTTAATGTGTAATACTTTCTTACTTTGTACCTTTTAGGGTAATAATCTAAGTGGTCTGAGAGACATTTCATATTCTGGACTTTTTCTACTTTAACTGATTTTAAGATTTTATAATATAATTTGAGATTCTGTACTTTGACTGTTCATTAAGTATTTAAATTATTTTTAGAAGTAAGTCATATGAGGCAAGGTAGTTCAGAAATGACCCGGGACAAATGAATCTATTATGTCCTTGAATATCTATTTCTCCTGATTATGTAGATGCTGTTTCATGGTTCAATATCCATAAAGATTTATGCACACATACATACAACCACATACAAACGCAAACAGCCATACACACATGCACATACAAACACATACATAGTAAGACACATAACAGCATATAAAAACACAACCATACATATACAACAGCAGATGCATAACCACTTACACAATAGAATCACACATACACACACACACACACACACACATACAAAATCAAACAAAACCAATAAATCCACAAAATTCAAAGTATAATATGTGGAATTTCTTTTTAAAAATGCTTCAGATAATATCTTCCTGGTTTATCCATTAGGTAGTTTTTTTTAAACGATGCAACACAGGGTACATACAGTAGGGTGCCTTTGCTCAACAAAAACTCTCAGGTCACACTCCCCTAATTTCTTTCTGGAATGCTAAGCAAACATTGGATAAAACTGCCTTTATTTCTCAATTCTTACATTTGAGAAGAAAAATAATAATAAAAACAAAACAAAAAATATCTATGCACCTTGTTACAGCTTTCATTTTCTACTTGGCAGCTGGAGAGTGCTTACAACAGTGTCGTCCTGCTAGCAACATTTTTCATTAACAGTGGTACTTATGTAATAAATCTTATTAGAAGAACAATCACTTTTTATACTCTTCACAGATGGTATTCTAAGAGTAAAAAGCTCCGTGTTTAGCAGATTTTTGGTGTTTTGGCTGCCATAGTGCCTAAGCAAGCCATATATGAGAATAGGGACAGAATTGTAGCTGTGTTCATGAGCAGTCATCTAGATGTTAAACTGGAAGTACCTATAGTTAGACCTAGGTCCATAGCAGCTTGGCGCTAGGACATGGTTTAACTTTAGACAGTCTATCTTTTATTTGTACTTGGATATACTATGTTCAATCTTCTTATCATGTGTGGATAATAACAGCTGCTGCTAGGTCATCAGAAAAATGGCTTTTACCAGGAACCCAGAACTGAATCCTTGTTTACTTATACAATTAGGTCAGCTACAGCTGGTGTTGTCACACAGGTGTCTTGTGTGTAGTGCCTCTTTGGTCCCTAGAAATAAACATAGTGGCACCATAGTTCTCAAGCTAATGGCATTGGTTCTCAGTCTGTGCCAGGTCCTTGGGCAGTGGTCAGATCAGACTTTCTCAAAGTCCTTTTACTCTCATATGCAGTGCAACACATGTGATGCAAAACTCTACCTGGCTCATGAGACATCTTTAAGTCACCTTTGTGTAGAGATGGATAAAACCAGTGCTTTTGTGGGTAAACCAGAGTTTTGTGGCTCTGGGTCTGGCTTTATAGTGACTTTTTCCATTTCTTGGGCTATTAACATTAAATAGCACTGTTTCTCTAATATTTCTATGTTAAATGAAGAGAGCCACAAGGAATGTTGGCACACATCTATAATTTCAGATATATATATATATATATATATATATATATATATATATATATATATATGAAATCAGTGGAATTTTAGTTTAGATATGAAAGAACAGGCCAGCAATTACTATAGAATAAGATACTTTCTCAAGAAATTGGACAAAAATGAAAACATAAAATAAATCATTAAGTAAGCTTCATTTATCTCAGGATGTGTGTATATGTGTGTGTGTGTGTCCTTATGTGTATATTTTTGCTATTTCTTTTGATTAATCTAAGCACATATTTTGTAAATTCCACACATCAATAATGTATTTACATCATTCCATTCTTTCACTTACCCACTCAAACTTCTTTTCCACATACCTAAAATTCATAGGCTTTTTATAAACATATATTATTGTGGAGTTTCTCCCTGATTCTGTTTATGCAGTGCCTTTAGCTGCCTGTAGCTCTTCACATAGGAAGTAGGAGATTTCCTTCACATAGGAATTTGGAGATCTCTCTCATCCACACTGGCATGGCAGCTGGTGGGGTTGTGTAGGTTTCTTTTTAGGCAGCCATAATAATTAATGAATAAAGCTTCCCCATAAAAGATGCTGTATTAAAGCCATTGTCCTGATATTCTGGCTCTTATAGAGATGTTCTGCCTTTCACAATGTTATCTAAACTTTACTTATAGAGGTCATATTCTTGCATTAACAGTTAGAATATGCTCTATTATTTTTCACTGGGTAATGCATTACAAAAGTAAATATGTAATTATTATTATTGAATCACATAGTAACTATGTATTACTATATTGCAGTACAATTTTCTTCATGAGATGAGAAACTGAAAATATGCCAGCATATTAACTAAACTATTTCCAAAGGGTTTAGGTTTTCCATAATTCTAAATGTACATTTCTGTCTTTTGACAAAGAATGTTATTGTTTTACTTTGGTATAAGAATCATTATAGAATTCTACCTCAAGGATCAATGAATTATTGTCTTTTACTGTCACAACACTCTTTGCTGTATTTGAAAGCAAATGTATTTATGCAGGCTACTCTCCAAAGTCAGATAAAGCCCAAAACACTAAATTTATTTCAAATTCAAAAGTAAAATAATGACAAAAATATGATAGTTTTGAGAATAAAATTATAGTACTGAATCCGTAAATGCTTTCTTTTTTGTTTAAATTATTATCATCAAAGGCTTTTTACTTACATTTAAACATCAAAAATACTTTCCTCTCTAATGATTAACATTATTTTTGCTATTTCTTGGATAATACAGTTGAAAATTAGCCCTTGTCACATAACAAAATTATGCCTGTGTCATATTTATTTTGTTAAAACTGAAATGAAAATTAAAATGTCTGTTAAACATTCCTGAAACTCAGATGTGAAAATTAAGAAAGACATTTTATTGTTGTTTCTCTTTTTGACTAAGATGAAACCTGACTTCTAGGAATTTAAGTATGTAATAGTGTGTTATGTAGTATAGTACAAAACTGTAAATATTAAGTGAGGAAGTACTAAATGAAAGCTTTTAAACTATAAAGCCATGTGATTACCACCTGTTCTTAGTAACCCATGAAAAAAAATATTATATATAGAACAAGAGCTTCTGTCCTTACCTATTTAAATTATAATTTTCTGCATTAATTGTATTAAGTTGTATAGATAGCTATATTTCTTTAATCACTCACAATGCCATTTATCACTTCTTGGCCCTGAAACATATTAAATTATGAATTTAGTCTTAGCGACACACTATAAATTTTACCAGTACACATACTTTCAAGAATGAACTTCAGTTAAAACACCTATATTTAAATCGTTTTTCAAGTAGTCACCAGAGTTTTACAACTAACAAAGATGAAACTCAACACCAAGGATACAAAACTAAAGTCATTATCCCAAGCTATTCACAATTCGTTCTCTTACTTGTTTTATAAGACTGGCAATCCCATAAGCTCCCTATAACAAGACTTACAGTATTATCTTTCTGTGACTCCATTTTTAAACTTAAATATCCTAAATATTGCCTTATTACTTTCCTAGGTATTTATTGAACTTGTAACATATTCTGTAACAGATTTCTTTCCTTTAGAAGATCAGGCAATATTTTACTGTATATGTAAACTGTGTCTTGCTTATTCATTCATTTATTGTTGAGGATAGCCCATTATACTTTTCAGTTTAGATAATGTTGCTGTTATGACACAGCCAAACGAATGTCCTAATTCTACTCTTATTTATTTATTTATTTATTATTTGGTTTTTTGAGACAGGGTTTCTCTGTATAGCCCTGGCTGTCCTGGAACTCACTTTGTAGACCAGGCTGGTCTTGAACTCAGAAATCTGCCTGCCTCTGCCTTCCAAGTGCTGGGATTAAAGGTGTGCACCACCATGCCTGGCCTGATAACTCTATTCTTAAACCTTGAAAAACAACCACAGAATTCCAGTGTTAGGACACTGAGTAGGGAGTATAATGTTGTGAAATTACTTAAGTTATTCATTTTAATGATTGTATTATAAGGTAACATGCTAAATATTAATCCATTGGCTTCACATATCAAATACTTAGCTCAATACTTTTATTTTTATATTTGATATTAAAACAATAAACTCGCATTTGAAACTCATCACAGCATTTTTAGATATTCCTCAGAAATTAAATTCTGCAAAAAAAATTTCATTGTTGAGCTAATAGAATGCCTCCCATGCTTTTATAACTTATTAAAATCTTTATTATAAATGAGGAAACACAACAGTAATTACTTTTGTGTTTGGAAAGTGGCCTTGTGCTGTTATTTTTATGGTGGCTAACATATATACTTTTTACTGAACAAATTGAAAAAAGAAAGCTGCAGATAAAATTGTCACTTAGATAAAGTGTTTGCAATAAGTTTTTGTGTGCAGTAGAAAACAGTCTTATGTATGCCTGTCATAATGCTGTGTTTGCAGTTCAGGAAATATATGGCTAGAGCTAGATAACTGTGTCAGCAGTTGATTATAGATCAATATGTTCACAGTCTTGCTGAGTGTTGAATTAAAGGAAAAAAGATCTGTTTCAGAGACAATAATACTGATGACTCTTGAAGATGCTTTATTCTGGATATGCTTTTAGATACTTCAAAAGACAGTAGACTGCACAGGAAGAAATACGTCTCATTTAAAAGTACCCTTCGTCCAACTAACTAGCCATTTGTAAGCCTTATTGATTAAACTATTCTAGAAATGCTTTGAGTATTTTTATTTTGATGTTTTTGATGTATATTAGGTCAATATATAATGTCCTAACAATATTTATGGCATTCTGATTCCCTTTACTGTGGCATATATTTCAAAATTAATATTGATGGCATCCCAACTCGGTGAATTGTCTGAATGCTGTTTGATTAACTCAGAACTAGAGTATAGCCAGGTAGTCTAACTTTTAGAGTTTGAAAATAATTTCTACGAATCCAACAAGTATAAAACTAATGATTGGTGTTTTATTACTTGTTAATATTATAACAGCTTAAATTTAAATATTACAGTGTACTATCTTTCTGTTTTCCTTAGTAAATAACATAAAAATATATTTTACTGCTCTTACTAATAACTTTTAATTTATGTTAATTCATAAGTTATTAACTATTTGTGGCTGAAGCCAGTCATAAACTTTGAATAATTTGGTTAGAAATTTGTGGGTATAAAAAATGATTCTGAAATAATAAATGATAGAGAAAGAAATCTGATATTAATAAAATATTCTCAAGATTTGAGATGAAGTTTCTTGTAAATTAGATATGGTCTTTTCATGGATGTGTTGAACAAAGGTATTTGACCTTAACAGCTGGGAAACTTACTCTAATGTAATGAATTATATATAAAGCAATGTCATAGGTCACTTGAAACATTTAATTTATCAGTAACATTGTAGAGAGTATTCAAAGACATTTTTCACAGTTCAGTGTAAAATATGCACTTATGCTTTTGATAGTGTTAATGAGAGTTGAGGTCTCTTCAATAAATGATCATGAGAAAAGTAGGTCTATGTAGAAAGAATAATGCAACCTGAGTTTACTCTTTTCAATTCACAAAATCAACTTGAAATTAATGAAATCCATAACTATATAACAATGTTTAAAAAGAATCTATGCAAACCTATTTACATACTGGTGTAGACAATAAATATTTGGTGTAGGGTTTACAGACCGCAAAACAAAATTGAAGAGATTTGTCTTAGTTAGAGTTTTACTGCTGTAAACAGACAGCATGACCAAGGCAAGTCTTATTAAAAACAACATTTAATTGGGGCTGACTTAGAGGTTCAGAGATTCAGTCGATTATAATCATGGCAGGATCATGGCATCAAACAGACAGGCATGGTACAAGAGGAGTTAAGAGTTCCACATCTTCATCTGAAGGCTGTTAAGAGGTGATTGACTTCTAGGAAGCTAGGGCAAGGGTCTTAAAGTCCAAGCCCACAGTGTTACACCTACTCAAATAGGTGGCAACACCTTCTAATAGTGTCATTCTCTGGACAAAGCATATACAAAACATCATATCACATTCCCTGACTTCCATAAACTTGTTCAAACACATGAGTCTATGGGGACCATATCTAGCCATAGCATAATAAAAAATACATTTAGTCCAAAGTTCAAAGTCCCTATAGCAGTCTCAACAATGTTAAAAGTCCAAAGTTCAAAGTCTCTTCTAAGATCCATCCAATCATTTAAGTGCAATCCCCAAAGCAAGACAGGAAAACAGCCAGGCAAACTCCAAACTCTGCATCTCCATGTCTGATGTCAAAGCAGTTTTCAGATCTCCAACTCCTTTTTCATCTTTGTTGACTATAACAAACGCCTTTTCCCTGGTTCCATTCCCTGTTAGCAGCATTCCTAAGCAGATATTCTATGGGTCTGGCATCTTGAAAATCTTGGGGTCTCCAAGGTAACTTCAGTGTTACAACTACATGTTTCAATGTCTAGAAACCACACTTGACATTCTGGAATCCTCCAAGGGACTGGCATTACTTCTCCAGCTCTGCCCTCTGTAGCACTCTAAGCTCAGGTTCATCCACTCCACTGCTGTTACTGTTCTTGGTCATCATTCCATAATACTAGCATCTCCAATACACTGGGGGTTTCTGCTGTAACTATGCTTCACCAATAACCTCTCATTGGCTGTCTTCATGGTGCCAAGTCTCAAGTCCTTTGCATGATCCTATTAGTCCTGAGCTGTCAACTTCAACTGTGGCTGCCC
The DNA here is from genome assembly GCF_900095145.1 of Mus pahari. Taxonomy (NCBI): domain Eukaryota; kingdom Metazoa; phylum Chordata; class Mammalia; order Rodentia; family Muridae; genus Mus; species Mus pahari. Next base: position 95,344,931 of record NC_034597.1, read on the forward strand.
CTTCATCAATGGACTTCCAGTGCAAAGCAACAGCTGCTCTCCATGGCCCCTTCATGCCTTCAAAGCCAGTACCTCCTGGGTGACTCTTACATGTTCCCAAGTACACCTATAGCATCAGGTACAACCTTGGCTATCTCTGGAACACAGCTTCTCTGTGCTCTTAGAAAACACTTCCCAGAAGAGTTTTACCTCAGTGATGCTGGTCTCTTCTTAATTACTGATAACTTCTTAGCTCCAGCTAAGAAGCATCAATTGTCCCAATAGTTCCTTCTCTTCTTACCTATAAAGCCAGAGCCACATGGTCAAAGCTGCCAAGTTCTGCTTCCTCACTTGTTCTATTACATTATCACTCACTTTCTGTTTTCCAACTCCTTCACTACCTAAACTGGGCTATGGTGACCTTGATTTGTAGGTTGTCCTTGAACTCAGAGATCTGCATGCCTGACTCCTGGGATTAAAGGTGTGTACCACCATACTTAAGCTTTTCTTCACCTAGAACTTGCTCTATCCCAGGCTGCCCTTGATCTCAGAGAACTACTTGGCTTTATCTCCTAGGATTAAATAAAGGTGTGTGCTTTCATGACTGGATGTAAATCTAGCTGGGTGGAATCTTGCCCAAAAGTCACCAAAATACCACAAAACAGTCTTTAGGACACATTCTGAATTTTTTTTCCACTGAAACCTCTTGGGCCAGGTACGCACTGTTTAAATCATACTCAGCAACAATCTTCCACATTCCTACTAGGATAGCCCATTAAGCCCAACTTAAAGCATTCCACTGCTTTCCAAAATTCCAAAGTCCACATTCCTGCAAACAAAAGCATGATCAGGCCTATCACAGCAATACCCCAGTTTCTGGAATCAACTCCTGTCTTGGTTAGGGTTTTATTGCTATTAACAGACATAAGACCAAGGAAAGTCTGATAAAGAACATCATTTAATTGTGGCTAGCTTATAGGCTCAGAGTTTCAGTCCATTATCATCAAGGCAGGAGCATGGCAGCATCGAAGCAGGCCTGGTACAGGAGAAGCTGGGAGTTCTACATCTTCATCTGAAGGCTGTTAAGGGAAGACTGTCTTAGAGGCAGCTAGGGTGGGGGTCATAGAGCTTAATCCCACAGTGGCACACCTACTCCAACAAGGCCTCACCTTCTGTAGTGCCATTCCCCAGGCCAATCATATACAAACCACCACAAGATTGTATTATATTAAACTGTGGCACTCCTATACAACAAAGAAACAAGAAAATTGTTAAGAGGCAAGCTAAAGAATTGGAGGAAATGTTTTAAAAACATACTCTCTGACAGCACATCAATATCCAGCATACATATAAATGAAAAAAATAGCTCTAGAAACTAACTCAATTTACAACTTTTAATTATTGTCAAGGACATATTAGTGTGTATGTATGTATGTGTGTGTGTGTGTGTGTGTGAGTGTGCACGTGTGTGAGTGTGTGTGTGTGTGAGTGTGTATGTGTGAGTGTGTGTGTGAGTGTGTGTGTGTGTGTGTGTGTGTGTGTGTGTATGTGTGTGTGTGTATGTGTATGTTTGCAGCGGTTGATAAGATTTGTAAATGGCAACTTAATACTTTTTCCCTCAATGATAAGTTTTTACTGGTTTTATAAATTATTACTACTAATTTTGTAAGATTATTTTTCAGATGTGGCAAAACTAAAACATATATGTCATATATTTCATTTTTTCCTATCAGAATTATAATACAAATCTCCCCTGAAGGCATGTCTATCACACTTGGCTTCTGCATTGTGATCAGAGGACGTCTGTTGTGAAGGCCATGCAGAAACTATTTAAACTAATGATTTATAATCTCATGTCAGCAAAAATAAAGGAAACACACAGACACACACTACCAGCACCACCACCACCACCACCACCACCACCAACAACAACAAAAACATTAAAATATCTCTTATTAATATCTCTCAATACCAATGGTTTCAATTCTCCAATAAAAAGACACAGGCTAACAGAATGGAAGAGAATATAGGATCCATCATTCTGATGCATCCAAGAAACACAACTCAGCATACTATCTATCAGTATAAAAATAGGTACTATCTCACTGGAGAGGGCTGGAAAAACAGTTTTCCAAGCAAATGGACCCAAGAAATAAGCTGGAATAGCTATTCTAATATCTAATAAAATAGATTTTCAACCAAAATTAATCAAAAAGGACAGGGAAGGATATTTCATACCCATCAAAGCAAAATCTACCAAGATTATATCTCAATTTTAATCATTTATGCTCTAAACGTATTTCACCCAAACACAAAAGAATATTCCTTTTCCTCAGCACCTCACGAATCCTTCTCCAAAATCAACCATGTAGTTGGTCACAAAGCAAGCCTCAACAGACAGGAGAACATTGATAGCTTTCATTTTAAGAGATCACCATGAGTTATAGCTGGACGTCAATAACAGAAACACCAGAAGGCCCACAAACTCATAGAAACCGAGATACTCTCTACTCAGTACTCTATGGGTTACTGAAGAAACAAAGAAAGAAATTAAGGACTTTTTGGAATTCAATGAAAATGAATGCACAACATAATTGTATTTATGGCACAAAATGAAAGCAATGCTAAGAGGAAAGTTCATGGTACTAAGTTCCTCCATAAGAAATTAGAAATGTCTCATACCAACAAGTTAAAAGTGCACCGGGAAGCTCTAGAAAAAAGAAGCAAGCACTTCAAAGTGGAGTGAAGGAAGAAAATAATCAAAATAAGGGCTGAAGTCAATCAGAAACAAAGAAAACAATGCAAAGAATCAATAAAACAAAGAGCTGTTTCCTGGAGAAAATCAACAAGATAGACAAACCCTTAACCAAACTAACCAAGAGACAAAAAGAAAGTATCCAAATAAAGAAAATCAGTAATGAAGAGGAAGACGTAACGACACACACTGTGGAAATTCAAACAATCATTAGGTCTTATATCAAAAGCCTAGACTCCAAAAAAATGGATAATCTTAAAAAAATGGACAATTTTCTAGAAGGTTTATCACTTACCAAATTTAAATCAAGATGAGGTAAGCCATTTAAACAGTCATTAAAGTGTCCCAAACAAAAGAGGCGCAGGGCCAGATGGTTTTAGTGCATAATTCTTCGAGACTTTCAAAGAAGAGCTAATACCAATGCTTCTCAAACTGTTCCACAAAAATGAAACAGAAGTAACACTGCCAAAGCTCATTCAATGAGGCCATAGTCACCCTGATACTGAAACCACATATACTCAACAAAGAAAGAGAATTTCAGATTCTCTTCTAATCATTGCTACAGTCATACTTAATAAAATACTAGCATACAACATCCAGGAACAGAACACATCAAAGATGGCATCCATCAAGATCAAGTAGGCTTCAATATACAAAAATCCATCAACATAATCCACCATATAAAAAAAAATGAAGGAAAAAATCACATTATTATCTCATCAGACTTTGAAAAAGCCTTTGATAAAATCCAATACACCTTTATGTCAAAGATATCAGAAAAGTGAGGGATACAAGGCACATACCTAAACATTATCAAAAGAATTTACAGCAAGCCCATAGCCAACATTAAAGTAAATTAAGAGAAAGTAATGAAGTTCCACTAAAATCAGGGAAAAAACAAGGCTGTCCTTTCTCTTCCTATTTATTCAATACAGTATTTGAAGTTCTAGTCAGATCAATAAGAGATCTCCAGCTAAAGGAGATTAAGTAGATACAAATTGGAAAGAAAGATGTCAAAGTACTACTATTTGAAGATGATATGATAGTATACATAAGGGATGCAAAAAATTCTACCAAAGAACTCCAACAGCTGATAAACAGCTGCCGCAAAGTAACTGGATCGAAAATTACTTAAAAAATCAGTAACCCTGCTTTATAGAAATCATAAAGGAGACAAGAACTAAATGAAGAAAACAATACCCTTTACAATAGCCATGAGTAATACAAAATATATTCGTGTAACTCTAACCAAGCAAATATGACAGGAACATCTAGTCACTGAAGAAATTGTTGAAAATATCAGAAGATGGAAATATCTGCTATGCAGATATGACAATCTAACTAAAAGCAATCTACAGATTCAATGCAATCCCTGTCAAAATTCCAGCAGTTTTTTTTTATAGACCTTGAAAGAGCAAGTCTATTATGGATAAATCAAAAAATGTAGGATAGCCAAAACAATATTGAACAATAAAATAACTTATGGAAGAATCACCATCCCAGACCTCAAGTTGTACTACAGAGCTATAGTGATAAAAATTGCGTAGTATTGGTGGAGGAACAGACATGTTGATCACTAGGATCAAATTGGAGACACAGAAAAAGAAACACACACAGACATATGGACACTTGATACTTTTTTATAAAAAATACAAAACCACACAATGGAAAAAGAAAGCATCTTCAACGAATGGTAGTGGTGTACCTGGATTACTTCATATCGAAGAATGAAAATAGATCAATATTTATCACCCTGCACAAAATTCAAGTTCAAGTGGATCAAGGACCTCAACATAAACTGGATACACTAAATCTCATAGAAGAAAAAGCTGGAAACACCCTTGAACTCATTGGTATAGGAGGCCTGAACAGAGCACCAGTAGCTCAGTCTCTAATGTCAACAATTGATAAATGGGACTTTATGAAACTGTAAAGCTTCTGTAAGGAAGGGATCACTGTCAGTAGGACAAATCAACACCCTACAGATTGTTAAAAGATCTTAACCAACCCTACATGTGACAGGGGTGGGGGTGGGGGCTAATATCTGAACATTACAAAGAGCTTAAGAAGTTAGATACCAATATTCTAAATAACCCAATTAAAAAATTGGGTATAGAGCTAAACAGAAAATCTCAAATGGACTATAAACACTTAAAAAGATGTGCAAAGTCCTTAGTCATCAGAGAAATGCAAATCAATACATCTCTAATGTTCCCTTTTACAGCCATCAGAAAGGGTAAGATCAAAAACTCAAGAGATTGCACAATTTGTCAGTTTCTTAGAAAACCGAAAATAGTTCTACCTCAAGACCCAACCAACCATACTACTCATATATATCACATGTACATATATATGTATATATATATATATATATATATATATATCATATATGATTGTTGACTATGTTCATAGCAGCTTTATTCGTAATATCCAGAAACTGGAAACAATCTAGATATACCTCAATTAAAGAATGGATACAGAAAATGTGGTACATTTATACAATGGAGTACTAATCAGCTATTAAAAACAATGAATTTATGAAA
>NC_034597.1:95350497-95403623 GCF_900095145.1 Mus pahari
AAGGCTATGCCAGTGCCTGGCAAACACAGAAGTGGATGCTCACAGTCAGCTATTGGATGGAACACAGCCCCCCCCCCCAGTGGAGGAGCTAGAGTAAGTACCCAAGGAGCTAAAGGGGGCTGCAACCCTATAGTGGAACAATAATATGAACTAACCAGTACCCCCTGAGCTCGTGTCTCTAGCTGCATATGTAGCAGAAGATGGTCTAGTTGCCCATCATTGCAAAGATGTTCTTGCAAACTTTATATGACCCAGCACAGGGAAATGCCAGGGCCAAAAAGTGGGAGTGGGTGGGTAGGGGAGCAGGGGCAGGGGAAGGGTATAGGGAACTTTCTGGATAGCATTTGAAATGTAAATAAAGAAAATATCTAATAAAAAAAGTTTAACAAATTCACTGTATATCATGTCTTCTTGAGTTTAAACAATGTACTGTATATTTGAACGTCGCTAAAGGAGGCCAAGTGTGGTGCTACATGCCTGTAATCCTGACATTTGGAAGGATAAGGTGGGAGAATCAAGGGTTCAAGATCTTTCTACATAAAAAGTTCAAGCCCAGCCTACCATAAAAAAAAAAAAAAAAAAGACTATTGAGGTGGGTGGAATCCTGTCTGAGGTCTGCTCCACATAAAATAATTCATTTCTGATGCTTTAGATCTGGTTAAAAGCCCATGGCTGGAGAAGTCACAGGCTCTAAGGACAACCTATTTACTGTAATTTTGCTAAGTGGACATGTCATCAAACTGCCTCTGAAATATGTGCGTCTATATCCATAGACTTGCTCTCAGCTTCATCATAGAAACATTTTACAGTAGACAGCTGTTAGTGCCAAGTACAGAGAATAAGTGAGTGTCGAGTGCCTGACAATAAAAAGTGTGTGTAGATCTCTGCTTTCCAGTCTCAGGAACATCACAGAGGCCGCAGCTGCGAAGGCCTGCTGGGAACAGTGGCTTCTGACACAATGCAGCCATTATACTCAGAAACTCAGGACTACTGTGCTTCCCTGCACAAGACCGGCATCATCATTCAGCATGCACTGGGAAGAGGCTCCAGAAATCTCTTCACCCCTCAGTGAGAGACAATGGCCAATAACTAGGGCTGGGGAAAGGGTGTCATTTTTTTTTTCAGTCACTTATGACTTGCCCATGTTCCAGGAAATAACTCTAATCCATGTTTATGTAAGCAACCATAATTAACTCAGTGGGTCAAAAACAAGAAAAGACATCAAAATGGGAAGAGGCTTATTGAAAACAAAGGTTCAGAGGAAGTTGGAAGCTAAGAGAAGAGGGTAGAAGGGTTAAGATTCCCCAAATTTGGTGTGTACATAAATAAAATTATCAAAGGAAAAAAAAAAGAAAGAAAATGTAGTATATCTACACAATGGAATGTTATTCGGCTATTAGAAACATAGGCATGGGTTTTGCAAGCAAATGGATATAATTGGAGAATATTATCCTGAGTGTGGTAACCCAGTCCCAATAGGACACACATGGTATTTACTACACAGACCCAAAGAAACTAAACAAGAAGGAAGGCCTGATCAAGGAATTTTAAATCTCACTTAGATGGGAGAATAAAATAGTCATAAGGGGCAGGTGGAGGGAAGTGGTAGGGAGGAGAATGGGGAAAATAATGTGGGGGGGGTGTTCAGGATCAGATGGGGGGAAGGACAAGAGAGGTGATTACATGGCCATGAAAATGAATGGAAATCTGCAATTGACAGGGATGAGGAGACCGGGGGGGGGGGAGGGACTCCAGGACAAAAATAGATATCTGGGATAAGGGAGATGACTAGGAATCGATGGAGGTGACCTTAGCTATTACGCACAGCATTTTGGGTATGGAACCTGAAGAAGCCACTACTTTTAGCCAGGCAGGAACCCCAGTAGAGTGTTAAAGTCTACACCCACCCACAAAACTTTCAACCCAAAATTTATCCTGTCTACAAGAAATGCAGGGATGTGGGATGAAGCAGAGACTGAGAGAATGGCCTTCCAATAAGGTGTCCAACTTGAGACCCATCACGTGGATAAGCACTAATCCCTTAACACTATTAATCATACTCTGTTACCTTGCAGATAGGAGCTGGTAGCCTTCTGAGAGGTACTCCCCAGCAGGTAACTCAAACAGATACAGATACCCAGAGCCAAACATTAGACAATTTATGTCCACAGTAGACAGTGGACTGTAAATGGAAGAATAGGAAAAACGAGTCCAGACCCTGCAGGGAATAGGAACTCCACAGGAAGACCAACAGAGTAAACTAACCTGTTCTGAAATTTTATGTAATCAAGACTAAAAAGCTAATCTATCAAGTAAAAAAGGATTTTTAAAGATATAGATTATGCTTGTTTTTTCATATTTAATGAAGATCCTCAGGCATCAATGAAGTGCTTCCCTAAAGTTCATTTGGGTAATTACTTTGAATTTAGTCTTATATTTTGACAAACCTATCTTACAATAGTAAATCTAAGTAAAAGGATTTATACTAATGTTCTAAGAGAATCAATTTTTGTTTAAAATACTTTCGAATCATTATATTTGCCAGGGGAAAAACCATTATGAACAATTAACAGAAAAAATACATATTATTTTTGAATTATAAATATAGCCATCACTCACACACATTTCATTAGCAAATTCTCTATATAAATGGCTTGCTTTAAAAACTATGAAATTGTTGACCTCTGTAGATTGACCAAAAAATTCATAATGAGGTGCAAAAGGTTACCAAGCAATCACACAATTCCATTCATAAATATTAGAAACTGAAGTCAACTTTAAACTGGTAAAGAGATCAGTAAATTGAGGTACATCTATGCTCTTAAATGAAGTGAATGTAAGTGTAATGCAAATAAACTCTGAAGCCACAAACATCCTAGTGTGGATTCAGAATTTTGATGCTTAATGAAAATAATCAAATTGTCCAAACTCCATATTTGTACTGGCTAATTTTGTGTCAACTTGACACAGCTGGAGTTATCACAGAAAAAGGCGCTTTAGTTGGGGTAATGCCTCCATGAGATCCAGCTGCAGGGCATTTTCTCAATTAGTGACCAAGTGGGGAGGGCCCCTTGTGGGTGGGACCATCTCTGGGCTGGTAGTCTTGGGTTCTATAAGAGTGCAGGCTGAGCAAGCCAGGGGAGGCAAGCCAGTAAAGAACATCCCTCCATGACCTCTGCATCAGCTCCTGCTCTCTGACCTGCTTGAGGTCCAGTCCTGCATCCTTTGGTGATCAACAGCAGTATGGAAATGTAAGCTGAATAAACCCTTTCCTCCCCAACTTGCTTCTTGGTCATGATGTTTGTGCAGGAATAGAAACCCCAACTAAAACAATATTTATGAGTCCAATTTTTAATATTTTGAGTGGATAAACCAAGCAGCAGACCAGGCCAACGTGTTCCACGTGGGGAGGTTTATTATGCGGAATGGTGGGGCTGCGAAGCGGGTAGAAGGGTAGAGAAGAGGAGAGAGAGAGAGAGAGGAGGGGTTGGCTTCCTCTCTTATACAGAAAATGATGTCACACCAGTGAGGAAACTGAGCCAAGTGGATTGTGGGATAGAAGGTCGTTGTCCTGGCAAAGCAGGTCAAGGATCACATGGTTAGGCGGGGCTTGCAGTATCCTGGTGCTAACACCAATAATGAAAACATTCTGGGAATCTTAAACTTATTGTAAAATGATGTCAGTGATTACTTTGACTTTGTGAGTACAGTGGTCACAGGTTTATCTCTTATAAATCAACATGTTCAAACCCTGGACTCTCTGTAATACAGAATGTGACTGTGTTTGGAGAGGAAACCTCTTAAGTAGGCAATTGCTGTTAACCTGTATTTGTGTTCTCAGGATAGATCATTTCCTATTGGAAAACAAATTGATATACTGCCCCCCCAAGGAAGACCACTTCTGCCACCCAAAGCATGCCTTGTTGTTGTAGTTCTTTTACAGTTTTTTCAGGTGCTCTACTTTTTCCTGTGATAGTTTTCTTCTATTAGCAATGTTTAAGCTGCATTGTTGTTGAGGCTAATATGGGAAGGCTTGGGTCAGGAAATACAATACAGAAATGATGTAATTATATTTATGGAGGTTTGAATAGGTTTGTTCCTCATAGGTTCATGTGTTTCAATGCTTGGACATAGAGTATGGCACTATTAGGAGGTGTGGTTCATTGTGGCTCTGAGTTCTCCTATGCTAAAACTATGCCCAGTGAGGAATAAGAGTCTCCTCTTGGGTGGTTGGAAGAAAGCCTTGTCCTGGCTGCTTTTAGATCAAGATGTAGAACTCTAGGCTCCTTCAATACTATGTATGCCTTCATGCTGCCATGTTTTTAGCCATGATGATAATAGGCTGAAACTCTGAAACTTTAAGACAGCCATGATTAAGTGTTTTCCTTTATAAGAGTTGACTTAGCCATGGTGACTTTATAGCAACAAAACTCAAACTACAACGATATTGTAACCTCAAAGATGAAAAAAACTAAGAAGACATAGCTAAGTTATTAAGGGATGAAAAGCTATGCTTTAGTGATACTAGGAGCCCACAGAGATGATCAATTAGACACAGTTTATTGCAAATTGCAAGTCTTTATTCCAGCCACCTGGTTCTATAATCAGATATTCAGGATCCAAGTGTAGCACCAGATATTTAGAACAAGGGGCTTTTAAAAGACAAAATCATATCCTACTATGTCACTAAGCAGCTATAAGAGTAGCTTTTGAGCAAGCAAGCATTTTAATAGAAGTTAAATTAGCTGGGGCACCTTGACTTCAGGTACTAGGGAAAGAGTCGGTTAAAATTTTTCATAATATTCTATTAAGGCTTTTTTTTTCTTTTTTTTTTTTTTTTCTTCTGAGACATGGTTTCTCTGTGTAGCCCTGGCTGTTCTGGAACTCACTCTGTAGACCAGGCTGGCCTCAAACTCAGAAGTACGCCTGCCTCTGCCTTCCAAGTGCTGGGAGCATGCACTGCCACTACCCTGATACCATTGTGCTTTCTTTCACACTGTGTATTACCTGCTGTGCATACCAATATCGATGGTTTCTCTGGTGTTGTCATTTCCTGAATTGGTAGAATTCATTCGCATATAATCAATAAACCATGTGTATTTTTTAAAACTTCACATAACTTTTATGGAAATTCAGAAAATATATGTTGATAGTTTTCCCCCAACTTATTATTTTCTTTCATTAAAAAACTTTTTTCTCACATAACATATCTTTTTTTTCAACTTTTTATTAGATAATTTTCTTCCTTTACATCAAATGCTATCCCGAAAGTCCCCTATACCCTTCCCCCACCCTGCTCCCCTACCCACCCACTTCTACTTCTTGGCCCTGGTGTTCCCCTGTACTGGGGCAAATATAGTTTGCAAGACCAAGGGGCCTCTCTTTCCAATGATGGCTGACTAGGCCATCATCTGCTACATATGTAGGTAGAGACATGAACTCTTGGGGAACTGGTTAGTTCATATTGTTGTTCCACCTATAGGTTTGAGCTCCTTGAGTACTTTCTCTAGCTCCTCCATTGTGGGCCCTGTGTTCCCTCCAATAGATGACTATGAGCATCCAATTCTGTATTTGCCAGGCACTGGCATAGCCTCACACAAGACAGTTATATCAAGGTCCTTTCAGCAAAGTCTTGCTGGCATATACAACAGTGTCTATATTTGGTGGCTGATTATGGGATGGATTCCTGAGTGGGGTAGTCTCTGGATGGTCCATCCTTTTGTCTTAGCTCCAAACTTTCTCTCTGTAACTCCTTCCATGAGTATTTTGCTCCCTATTCTAAGGAGGAATGAAGTATCCACATGTTGTCTTGATTTTCTTGTGTTTTGCAAATGCTTTCTTATCCTGCTATGCTAGAAAGTTGTACTTGAGATTAGGAAGTTATTTTCCCCATTCAGTGAAACACCAGGAATACATATATTCAGAGGACCACACAGCAGGGGCTCAAGGCTTCAGAACACTTCAGAAGATGCTGAAGAAGACTGTGATGAGAGGCTAGAGAGATGACTCAGTGATTAAGAGCACTGATTGCTCTTCCAGAGGTCCTGTGTTCAATCTTAAACATTCCCAGCAACCATTTTGTGGCTTACAGCCATCTGTACTGGAATCTGATGGCTTTTTTTGGTGTATCTACTGAGAGTGGCAGTATACTTATATGCATTAAAAATAGATACATCTTAAAAAAAGAAAGAAGGAAGGAAAGAAAGAAAGAAAGAAAGAAAGAAAGAAAGAAAGAAAGAAAGAAAGAAAGAAAAACTACCAGTACCTTGATTTTTAAATCCCTACATTTCAAGCCTGTGATGACGCAGACTTAGGTTGATATGCTCAATGTTTGTGATTTTTATTATGGAATACATAGTCAACTCTTGGGAGAATACACATCATAGAATATTTTAATATACATGAATTAAATGATTCATATGCATGATCAGAAAAATCTTAGGATGTATATGTTATGTGAAGAATAATCTACTTAAAATTATCTGAATGGATGGCTGAAAAAAATGTTGCTGAATTTGGAAATTGTTGGTATTATGTAATCAAGCCCAAAAGAGCTATAAGCCATTAGTTCACTTCAAGTAATAGATATTACCATTCCACGAGGGTATGGGCTTAGAATTTTAATGACACTGTACCCTGGCTGGAAATGAAATTAAATAATTATCTCAATGGATGTAATCTACTGGCAACAAATGCATTACTTCACTACAATTATCCTACATCAGTGATAGTTATAAGAAACAGAAATAGGAAGAATGCACTTGACTTGGACAGCATCTCCGTAAGTGACATTTAGATAAAACTTCATCAAGTATCATCAGAGCCAGTTTTTGCTTCAAGTTTGCATGATATTTCTTTTCATCAACCATATCATGGCAAAATGAACTGTTTAACAATTTTTGAAATCAAATTATACAAGTAAGTTTATATAGTTGAAAGATTCAACTATGCAAACCAAGTAAAGAATGAGAAGAGACAAAAAATGACCCCTTGTGGAGTAATCATTATAGATTCTATGCATACTACTTATGTTATGTAAAACTTGCTATCATCTATTATCTGAACACACTAAACCACAATGGAACTCTCATGATTTTTTTATAGTATGGACAGTTTCCACCAGTGTTTCATGAAATAATCTCTTCCCTTTCATATTTTTAAATTTAGTTTACTTGATGGTGTCTTGAGGAAACTCCACATTTTCTGCTTCTTTGGTCTTTGTTCTCTTTTTGGAAATTGGAATGCCTAATGATCATTTACATTTTTTCTTACTCTTTTACTTGTTGATAGCTCTTTATATATGAGTACCTACAATAATAAACATATATTATTTATTTATTATCTACAAAAATAAATATATACTTTAATACTTAGTCACATTTCCCAAAATTTCTGCACTGACATATTAAGCCAAAGCTGTCACTTGAGTAAGAGTTAGGCATGTATTAGCACTGTGCATTTAATGTGGGCATATTTTGAAATGCTATGTGCTGTAGGACTAAATAGCTTCAGAAACAGCACTCTATTCTTTGTGTCACAGCACACTTGTTGGTTGCAAGAGAATGGGCAGTAAGAGGTGGCGATAAGGGCTTCTTTTTCCCTGCAATATCTTGGAGTTGAGAAAAACTGGACCAGAGCAGAGAATCTAGAGTCTCAGAGCCTGCTTTTAGTAACTTGAAGTTTATAGGGCCATCTGAAATTAAGTCCCTAGCGCCATCTTAAAGAAATCACTCATACTCAGTAACCAGGACCAGTGAAAGAGTCAAGGATTAGGAATAACTGATATTTTTTGTTTGTTTGTTTGTAATGAAGGCTACAGATCTACAAGAACATTAAAGTATCAACTGATGGGCAGAGGTTAGAAAGCTACATGTATATACACAACGGTAGGGAAGAGTTAAAGCTACACAAGTTTGTAGTGTTTACAGCCCCAATTCTGAATGCAAGCTTGATAAAGAGACCCTGCCTTTTGGTAGGTAGGGCTGGATGCTTACACTAGTACATTTTGCCTTCATATCTTCATAAGCTATTTCTATTTCCATACTAGAACATCTGTCATCTAGAGTCATTAGCAATGTGCTGCAATCCATGGCCTGTGGTCTGGAGGTCAGAGATGTTTGTGGGATTGTAAGTTGTGTCTATGCTTCATCTACAGGTAACATTTCTTAAAGGAGGAACAATCTCAGGGTTTAACAATATCACGGTGATTAACAATAACACGGTTTAGGAACCTAGAAACTCCGATTGTAGATACATGTATTTAAGACTCTGAGTGCACTGTACATATGCTACCTTTCTACTTCTTTGTGGCAGATTTATTGCAATCCACAGTCATGAATGATGTGGGATTCTTAGCGGGAGCACAGAGGAATGCACAGTAGCTGCCTGCAACCTTAAAACCTTTATGGAAAAAAATTTGGCAGCCATTATCTGAAAAGCAGGGTTCTAAATTCTATGTTGACTCCTGCTATGTGAATCCTACCTGCAGTTCACATGCTTCTTTTTCTAATCTAACGTCAAAGAATTCAGCGAAGCAGTTCTCTCCATGTATCTGAGAGTGGTCAGTGAAGTAGTACTCCAAATTCCAAGGCAAGCTGGTTTACTCTTTGACCTTGGTTGTACTCTAGAGTGTAGCAGTTATCTAGGGAGCTTCATCCTTGCACAGTGCAACTTTGTCTCAAAGGATAGAATGATGTAGGCATAATGAAGATTTTTCTTCATTCCATTAGTTGAATAACCACTTTCTGTTTCTTCCACTGGATTAGTACATCTTCTTAGTTGGATGGCCTAGCTCCAGAGTTATTTTTATTATAGTATAGCTGCAAAATTTTTCTTTGTGAGAAAAGACATGGCAGATACCTTCCATTTTTTCTGACATCATTCAAACCTTTTGCTACTCTTTAGTACTATCTCTCTCAATATCTCTCTTTATAAATGTATATTAAAGATTATAGCATAATTAATTTTCATATACCATTGTATATAATATATTCCTATTAATATTATATATTTTCCACACTCACATGCACAGATATACAGCCATTTTTAATAGCTTCTGCATTAAAAGTCACATATTGATTACTTTTTTCCATTTTGTAAAATTGTGTAAAGAAAAAAATGTAACCATGGGGAAAAGCTGAGGTGGAGAAAGACACAATTATAGAACTAAGTGCCAATTACTGTCAGCTTGAGAAATGAGTTAAAGACCTTCACGGACAATTTTAAGTTGTATTTTTAGGTTGAATTTCCAAGTTTCACAGCAGGCATTGACATGTTGTAGTGTGTTACTTTATAATCGAGTTTGATGTTTGACACACTACAAAAAAATAGATTAGAACACAGACAAGTATAAAATGTTCACTTTGTTTTAAGGAACTTTTCTTAACCTCTAGTCAAATGACAGATATACAGTCCACAGAATACAATCATCACAGCAGGATTCTGACCTTCCTTCATAAATGAGGATGTTTACATTGATGTATCTTAGCAACATATGGAGTTGATAATACACTCTGCTCTTTAATTACACTTCTAGTTTTATGATTTAGAAAGTTGTAACCAGTGATAAATTAAACATGTTTATTTACCACTGAGAAATGTCAGACTATATTGATGAAGGATATGTAACAGCCTCAAAATCAATTGCGTGATCTACTGATTTTTTAAACAAAAATAACAGTATAATTTTACAAAGTGAGAGAAAATTTCATAATTGTATAAAAAGTAATAAAATAATTATGAAATAGTTCTTTTAAAATATTTGAACTATAGGCAATAGATAATTTAATTTTATAGTTAGATCCTTCAAATCTGTTTACTAATAATGTATCTACATTTTTATTTTATTTTTATTTTTATTTTATATTGAAGATTTGAGCAAAACTATCAAAAACTCAATTGATGTATAAATAATAAGTCAATAACTATAGAATACCTATAATCTCCTTTATACATAGGTTATATTTGGAATAGATCAAATGACTAAAAATTAAAAATTGTTAGATATTTAAAGGTACATATATAATTCTGGTAACAATAAAATTATACTAGGAATCAGTAAGAAAATATTAATGTATAAAATAGAATGAATATATTTGAATAGATTAAATTAAGAGTAATCCAAATAGAAATTAGAAAATATTTTGAACTAACTCAGCTGCATATCTTACTGATTAACTAGACAATTGTTTAAATTTGTAGATGAACTATTGCTATGGGTTTTAGGTCAGCCTTGAGATGATGAATCTCTCTGATCTCATTCATTGTTTTTTCGATTTTTATTATTTTGCCCCGCGGTTCCCACTTCACAGTTCCTCTTCGCCCTTGCCTCTGAGAGGGTACTCCCTCCCAACAGGCCCCCCCTTCCCTGGGGCCTCAAGTCTCTCAAAGCTTAAGTACATTTTTTTTTTTTCAGGAAGGCTTGATCAGGCAGACCTGTGCTCCAATTGTGCCAGGAGCCTCAGACTGGCCTGTGTATGCTCCTGGTTGGTGGCTCAGTCTCTTGGAGTTCCACGGGGTCTAGGTAAGCTGAGAGAGCTTATCTTTTTATGGGCTTGCTCTTCTCTTCAGTTTCTTCAATCCTTACCCTAATTCAAGCATAGGGATTTCCAACTTCAGTTCAATGGTTGGGTGTAAGCATCTGCTTCTGTCTCAGGCAGCTGGTGATAGGGCCTTTCACGGGACAGCCATGCCAAGCTCCTTTCCGTCATAGCATCAGTAATAGTGTCAGACCTTGGTGCCTTCCCATGAGATGAATGCCATGCTGGGCCAGTCTCTTCTCCATTTTTGTCCCTGCAGTTGTTTTAGACAGAAATAGGTCAGAAATTTTGAATGTGGGATAGTAACCCTGTCCCTCCACTTGAGGCCCTGTCTATCTACTGGAGGTGGATTCTTCAAGTTCCCTCTACCCATTGTTGGGCATTTTGGCTAACATCACCTCCGTTTTAGTCCTGAGAGTCTCTTACTTCCCAGGTCTATGGTACTTTCTAGAGGGTCCCCCAACTCCCACACTCCCCATTCATGCTCTTGGCCCTCTGGGCTTCTCTACTGTCCTTTTCCCCCAGACTGGATCTTGTTTCCCTTCTCCCCTCCCCCTCCCAACCGCTTTCCTCCCTCTTTCTTCTCTGATTATTTCCTTCCTCCTTCTAAGTAGAATTGAAACCTCTTAAGATCTAGAATTACCATCATACTCAGTTCAAAACTGCAAATTATTTGTTAATCAATAGAATGAAGTTGGAAAAAATAAATAAATAAATAAATAAATGCTACTCTAGGCACCCAACTGGAAAAGAACCATCTTAATCACAAAAGTTTTTACTTACAAAACCAAAAACTCCAAATTCAAAGCAAGAGAAAGGAAAATAAAATGAAAATATAAATCAATGTCATAGGAAACAGAAACGTGAAGGAGAAATACAGACAGAGTTAGAAAAGGAAGGGTGTATTGAGATGATTTTTAAGAAAATCCATTAATTCACAACTACACTAATAAAAATCAACTTAGTGGCATGTAACTGAGAAAAAAGAATTTGTGAAAAAACAAGTTAATTCCAAACTGGTTAATAAATTAACTTTATCAATGCATAGAAAATTTCATCTGCTATTTTGTTCTTTGTATTGCTATTGATGTAACAAATAGTAATTGATAGAAAAATTTTATAGTTTCACAAGTGAATATAAGGAAGAGAAAGTGGTTGAATATCAATAAACTAATATTTTATGATTTTTATGACTTGAAATTTTTTATATTTTAACACTAAAGTTAGTAATTTTTATTCTTCTAATTTGCTAAGTATTATTTTTTTCCAGGAACCCCAGTGGAGTTATAGGGACACCAACCTACTCACTGTACAAGAAATATAGGGTCAGAGGATGAAGCAGAGACAGAGAGAATAGCTAACTAATACCTGGCCCAACTTGAAGACCATGGCTACTCTCTGAGAAACTCTATCCAGAAGTTGAACTCAGACAGATGCAAACATCCAGAGCCAAATGAAAGGAGCTTGGGACTCTTTTTGAAGAATAGCAGAAGAGTTGTGATCCCTAAGGGCAAAGTATTATTTTTCAGGTCTTATATTAACTATGAAAACATAACTAATATTTTCAAAAGAGCTACAGTATCATTGCTACATTTTGAAACCACATTCTGATCATTGAGTATATTTACAAACATAATTTGAAAAAAACAATGAGACATTATTGGAGCTAATGAGTTGTCTGTGTGGCTCAAAGCGTTCTCTGGGCAGGTGTACAAGCTGAAGCTCAAATCCCCAGCATCCAGATTAAGAGCCAGGCCTGGTCACTGTGATGTGTAATCAATCCCTACACCGCTCATGGGAAGAGATGCCATGTTCACTGGGGCTTCTTGGATTCCAGCAAAGTCCAGGTTCAATAAGAGAACCAGGCTCAAGGGAATCAGGCAGAAACTGAACACACAAGTTATCTGATAGGTTTCTCTGGCTTCTGTGTGTAATTGCAACCATGTACATGAAACAGGAACACACGCAAACACATAAACACACACACACATACAGGAGAAACTGGATAAATAAAAATGATATCTAGGACATGAGTTCCAAACAAACATTGGTTAATTAAGAAATAGTATGGGTTGAATAACTATTTTCCAAAGGGCCACATGTTAGAGGCAAAATCTCCAGGGTGCTCATACTAGGAGATGGGGAAAGCTTTAGGATCTTCAGACAAGAGTCAGATTCTCCGCAGTAGCCTTCAGGTGAGCCCATGGAGAATCCCAGCCATTCCTCCATCTGACACTGAGCTAGGACAACAAAAGGTAACAGCCCCAAATCACCTTTTTATAAGTCAATTACACTTTTTTTTTCAATTTTTAATAGATATTTTCTTCATTTACATTTCGAATGCTATCCCGAAAGTCCCCTATACACTCCCCCTGCCCTGTTCCCCTACCCACCCACTTCCACTTCTTGGCCCTGGAGTTCCCCTGTGCTAGGGCATATAAAATTTGCAAGACTAAGGGGCCTCTCTTCCCAATGATGGCTGACTAGGCCATCTTCTGCAAGAGACACAAACTCTGGGGGTGCTGGTTAATTCATATTGTTGTTCCACCTATAGGATTGCAGACCACTTCAGCTACTTAGGTACTTTCTCTAGCTCCTCCATTGGGGACCCTGTGTTCCATCCAATAGATCACAATGAGCATCCACTTCTGTATTTTCCAGGCACTGTCATAGCCTCACAAGAGACAGCTATATCAGAGTCCTTTCAGCAAAATTTTGCTGGCATATGCAATAGTGTCTGAGTTTGGTAGTTGATTATGGGCTTCAACATGCTTAATCATCAGGGAAATATAAATCAAAACAACCCTGAGATCCCACCTCACACCAGTCAGAATGGCTAATATCAAAAATTCAGGTGACAGCAGATGCTAGTGAGGATGTGGAGAAAGAGGAACACTCCTCCATTGCTGGTAGGATTGCAAGCTTGTACAACCACTCTGGAAGTCAGTCTGGAGGTTCCTCAGAAAATGGGACATAATACTACGGGAAGATCCAGCAATACCTCTCCTGGTCATATACCCAGAAGATGTTCCAACTGGTAATAAGGACACATGCTCCACTATGTTCATAGCAGCCTTATTTATAATAGCCAGAAGCTGGAAATAATGCAGATGTCCCTCAACAGTGGAATGGATACAGAAAATGTGGTACATTTATAAAATGGAGTACTACTCAGCATTAAAAACAATGAATTTATGAATTTCTTAGGCAAATGGATGTATCTGGAGGGTATCATCCGAAGTGAGGTAACCCAAACACAAAAGAATTCACTTCATATGCACTCACTGATAAATGGATATTAGCCCAGAAACTTAGAATACCCAAGATACAATTTGCAAAACACAAGAAAATCAAGAAGAAGGAAAACCAACGCGTCCATACTTCATTCCTCCTTAGATTAGAGAACAAAATACCTATGGAAGGAGTTACAGAGATAAAGTTTGAAGCTGACACTTTTTTTTTTTTTTTTTACAGAGAAGCTCACTAGTAAAGAACATTAGCATAGGGAATTAGAACCACTGACTATAACTGTGCCTAAAAACAAGGTGAGGATTTTGAAAAGTTCAGAGGACCAGGCTAGTGAAACCCTAAAATTCACAACTTGAGCTGAATTTATAGTTTGAATAGGAAACAAAATATCCCATGTGGATATGTCGATTACTGGGTCACATTTAACAATGGCGCACTTTCATTCGAAATCAGGAAATATGAATGGGGAAAATAGAAAAGTTGCCTTCAATTTATCTATGAAGTCAGCAAGAATACTCACTCTACACAGCCTCAGAGAAGTACACACATGAGGCTTTTACCTCAATGACTATGTGGGGATAAATCCTTTCAGAAAAGTCACTCAGTGTTCTATGGGTCCAAGAACATCTCAGTATACATTTTCTATTTTTTGAGCCTGAAATACACTTAAATGTTCCTGAAGCCATAGTTCATGCATGCCTAGGCTCAAGATTCACTAGTAGAGCCATCTTTGTGATTACCATTTTAGAACTATGTAGCTTGCAAGAATCATGTCAAACTTCCACTGAGATGACAAAGGAAGGAGTAGGAGAATATGCTGTTTGTTTCAGAATCACATGTAAGTCCACAGTAAAGTGTTAAAGGGACCTGGACAGAAACAATGGCTTCAATGTAGCACTCAGGAAGGTTAAGGCACATAACCAGAATTTGTTACATGTACATGCAGTGTGTAATGCATACACAGTTAAGTAGGCTGCAACTTCAATAGTGAGAGGGATGGGTCTTCCCAAACCTTGGCCAGGCAACATTCAAGTGTTCTTCAAACCTTGTAGATAGGCTTTATAGACTGGAGCTTAGTGTACTCACCATCAGATAGGCTTCATACATCAACTGATAAGAAGAGATGCAGAGACTCACAGCCAAACATTAGATGGATCTTGGGGATTCCCATGGAAGTAAGGGAGGAATGATTGTTGGAGCCAGAGGGTTCAAGGACACTTAAGAACACAGCCCACAGAATCAACTAAGCAGAGAACTTAAAGGCTCACAGAAACTGAAGTGGCAATCAGGGAGCCTATGGAGGGCTGACCTACGTCCTCTACATATTTGTTATGGTTGTGTAGCTTGGTGTTCTTGTGGGAGGCCTAACAGCAGGATTGGAGGCTCTTTATGTTCTCTGACTCTTTTGCCTGCTTTTTGGATCCTTTTCCTCTTATTGAATTGCCTCATCCAGCCTTGAAATGAGGGTATGTACCTAGTCTTATTGTAACTTTTTATGCCATGCTTGATTGTTATACCTGGGAGGCATGCCATTTTCTGAAGGAAAAGTGAGGAAGACTGGATTTAGGGGAGAAGATAGGTGAGAGGGGAGGGGAGGGACAGGGAGGAGTGAGAGAAAATTGCAGTTTGATTGTAACACACAAGTGAGAAGAATAAATACAAAAGGAAATAAAACAGAGTTAATATTAACTTCAGCTAAGCTTTAGTCTTGCTTTGACTCTATTTCCATAGTGCTCCCAGGGCTGAAAATGGAGTTCTTTATTCTGCATCATTGTTACTATTTATTCTTCTATCTATCAGCATTCTGATTGAGCTCTGAAAGAAGTGCAGGCCTTCCATCTTTAAATGACACCTTTGATTGGGACTTGTGGTCATTTGTTAAATGGTTTACGTTTAAAATATTCTGCTGATGGGTGGAATCCATTTTGCATTGGGAGATAATAATGAGTTTTGCGTATTCATGAATTTTGTTTGTATAAATTACTAGTAGGTCATAGGCTCAGTGGAGCACATAATATTAGTATTGTTATGAATGGAAACAACCATGGCTTCTAATGACTTTACTGCTGCTAATGTAGACTAGTGCACCTTCTAACCCTGGTCTGAGAAGCTTCTTTTTGACATAGATTGTCATGACCAGAGACCCTCAAGTGCATGGAATAAGAGATTGTAGAATACACATTCCTAAATGGGACATACATGCTATATGCTTTCTTTCAAAACTCAGAGATCCTTATAGATGAGGAAAGACTATAAGAGCAAGAGGTTGTGGATTACTCCAAAAGGAAAAAGAAAGAAAGAAAGAATGAATGAAAGAAAGAAAGAAAGAGAGAGAGAAAGAGAGAAAAGAGAAAAAGAAAGAAAGAAAGAAAGAAAGAAAGAAAGAAAGAAAGAAAGAAAGAAAGAAAGAAAGAAAGAAAGAAAGAAAGAAAGAAAGAACATGTGGTTTGGGATGCAACAGAGCAGTTCCACATATAAGCTCACAGTGATTGTGACAGTGTGCATATGAAGGCAGACAATAATCTCAGCATTGAAGGGGAAATATGGACCAGGCATTCCACTACTAGCTGGGGTGCTAATGGTATTAAATAGCTGCTGACAGAGGAAGAACCAGTTTCTGTGAAATTTGAGACCTGATAGGTTGACAACATGTTGAAGGGTGGTTAGCAACACAACTGGACTAAATCAGTTTAAACACAAAACTAAACAAAGAAATCTCAAAACTGTGTGTAGAGACAAGTGAATGTGGAGAGGATGGGTCTAGGAGGAACTGAGGAAGGATGAATAGAGAAAAAATTCATTGCATAAAAGTTTAAGGATAAAATAAGAATTACTATGAGACTTTCAAAGTTTCTGAGGCAGTGAATACAAGTTACATACAATTTCTAATTATATTTCCTATGTACTTCAGGTACAATCAAAAGGTAGTATTTTCTCCAGGCAGTGTATTCTTTGGGCATATAATCCTGCCAACTATAAGAATTATACAAAAGCTTATTTATTCCATAGTTTTGAGGTTTTGTGCTTCTTTCCCATGGGTTCTACTAAAACATCTGTATAATTGATGATTGGTTGTTCCCTGTGTGAACTGACTTATTTGACAGTGATTGTGTTTCTCATGTGTCTCGTAAGAAGTATCACTTTTTTACTTCAGGACACCTGGATATTTAACTGCTGAAGTGATAGATAAAGATAGACTGTCATTTTAAAAATAATTATAGAGAAACAAAAACATTCAAAACACATATTTTTAAAAAATTACAAACATAAGTTCCAGATAGATGAGAATGGTTGATAAAAGAAATCAGTGTGTGATAGAACATCAAGATCATGGTCCTATTCTTTGACAAATACCTTATTCGTATTTCAGCTACAACATTTTGAGGCATTTGTACAAAAGACACCCCCCTTTTTGTATGAGGAGGAACAAAAGTGTGTTTTAACAGACTTCATGAAATAATAACCCAATTACTTCATGAAATTATAATCCAATTGTAAAAAAAAAAAAAAAAGAAAACCACATACAAAATATGCATGCAATATCCTTGGCACTAGCAAGTGACATCTGGGATAATCATAGCAGCTGGCTCATGGGACAGTACTTGACAGGACTATCTGGAAACAATCTGTTACACAGTTTTACCAAAGGAAGCAAATAGGATACAAATAGCCTACAGTGATTGGAAGAACTGACAGAAATTTTAAACTGGCTGGAAGTCCTAATTGTTTATTACAATCATGACTTTGAACTAGAAAGACTATCAAAGGAGAGCTGAAGAATTTGTGTGTTTTATTTTATATTTTTAATAATTAACCCCATTTTGAAATTTTAGCTATCCTAAAGAATTATATAATCTGTATCCATTTTAAAATGTTTCAAAAATTATCTTCAGATACTACTGTAAACTCAGAATGCTCGGGATATCCCTAAGATTCAGAAGGCAGGTGACTGGAGTTGAAACAATCTGGTCTGTTGTCTGAACTTTACTGGGTATCAACAATTTGCAAAAGTCTGTATTGACTTTATAATTAAAGAACAATTTCCACTATGATTATATACTAAGAAAATGTATATTGTGCTTCTAGAATAAATGAAAATACTGTTTATCAATTATTCTATATTTTATCCTTTATATATATATTTCATGTTGGGAACATTTTCATCATAAGGTGTGTGTGATTGCTCAATACAGTAAGATGCTGACAAGCTTGTCATCTGAGTTTGATCTCCAGAAATTACCTTATGAAAGGAAAAATTGTATTTCCTCCAACTATCCGCTGGCCTACACATGGGTTGCATCACTTATGCATGCCCACATACACAGTGAGGCAGGCACATGAAAAGTAAATAAATATAAGAGACACTTATTATGATTGTGGTTCATTTACAGTTATAGTCTATGCATTTTAGAAGTAGTTGAGGGAAAGTTGCTTTATTTTTCTTTACATAACAAACAGAACATTAGTAAGCTATGGAATAAATGACTATTAGTCAATAGTCTAAAAATATCTATTTTTTCCTACATTATTTATTTGATGAATCTTAAAAAATACGTGACTTTATTGCATTAATTTTATGATATACATTTTCTCTATTTTTCTTTCTTTCCACCTCTCTCTTTCTCTAGATATATAGATATCTATATCTATATAGATATAGATAAACAGATCTATATCTAGATAAATAGATCAATAGATATCTCGATTGATAGATAGGTAGATAGATAGATAGATAGATAGATAGATAGATAGATAGATAGATAGAGACATAGATATCAACAAGCTCAAAACCTTCCCTTATGACTAAGTAGAAAACTTTAATGTTTATATATTTTTTTCTTTTGGTTTTTAAAACTTTCTCAGTAGGCAATTCTTCAAATTGTTAGTGTTTACCAGATTTAACACATGTTAATACTGTAATAATTCCTTTTTATTGTCTTTATAATTTTTTCCTTCTTAAATATCATCTAAATGTATCAGGACTTAAAGAAGTGTGACTATATTTTGTGAAAACAACCAACCAGTTATATCTCTACCATACTATTCTTTAATAGCTTAACCAACTCAAAACCTTCTCTAATGATTAAGTAGAAAACTGTAATGTTATTTTTCACTAATTCACTTCATGGAGATCCAGATCACTTTAATCGTGTCTTGATGGATGTATAAGGACTGCTGACAAACTGCCTGCAAGAGAAACTCAGAAAAGAAAATAAAGTTTTCCAAATCCCTGTACTTCACAACAAATATTCCTTCAGAGCTGTACATAAAAGACACATCTACTTCAAAATTCCTCTTTATATGACTTTGATGGAAAGGAATATTAAAAATACTAAAATCTAGTCGCATCAAAGCTATTTTCCAGTTTCACATCCTTATTAGCTGTTGAACTAAGCATGTTACTTACCCCTCTATGCAACCACTTCCTCTGACTTAGAACGAATGGCTTTGACATAAATGATATATGCTATCATTTCTTACTTTAAAATTGCATTGCTGAAGTAAAAATATATTTTCAAATACTCTGGAGTGACATTTAGCAGAAACTTGTCAAAATAAAATTGGATTATTGCAACCTGCTTAAAACAAATTTCCACCAGTAACTCCAGACCATCATGCACATCTGAGTGTATTCTGATCCTGCATGAAACTGTATTTGGTTTTACTTAATGAGATTTATTGCAGAGGAATGAAATTGCATTCTCCAAGATTTGATGCCAACTGATCAAATGCTAAAATATCTGTAATATGGGGAAAAAGAGAACAGGAAGAGAAATATATTTTGAGTTTTACGACACTTTTACCCCGTTATATTTTCTCCCCAGTCATTTACCAATATTTTCCCAACATTTATTGCAATATAAAGCATATTCCAATGAGTGGTTTAAATGGTAAATATATTGACTTGCATACTCATCTCAATAAAAAGCAGGGCAGTGAACAGAATTGTTCATCTATTTAGTCTTTCTGATTTATTTTATATATTCTACATTATGACTGATAAAATAACATATATATATATATATATGATTTCATGACAGTTAAATCACATAAATTAACACTCCAAATGCATCTTTAAGGAGGAGACTACATTATTGAAACAATTTGCTTATAAATGAGATAAACCATCTCTTTGCACTTGCTACCAAGGCTTTTAAACAACAGAAAAGACCCAAAGAATACTTTGCTCTGTTTTGTAGTAGATAAGTCAAACTTTTTAAAGTAAAACTCAACATGAATTATTAATAAGAATCAGAGCATTCCATGTTCTGTTTGCTTGGTTCCATGGTTGCTTTTCTCTGATTGAACTCAAAATTCATGTAACAAATTCTTTGGTACTGCATTCATAAATCTTGGGATGTTTGGAAATGATTCAATCATGATAGCTCTAACAGCAAGATGATAGTAATTTCTTACAGAATGGCTTTGGGGAAAGTTACTCAGGATTTTCTGCATTGTGAAGATATAGTATTTGTCTATAATTGGTCTTTCCAACCTTAGTTCATGTGAGGACAGCTAAATGTTACAATAAATGAAGAATAGGCTCTTATCAGACAGAAACCACCTCATATTTGATTTGCAACCAACTTTCCAAGCTCTCAATCTGCGAGTACCATTTTTCTTCTGTTTGTCCATCACTCTTGCTGTGGAAGGAACAAAGGCAGAAATCATTGTAGTAGGGAGAAGTATTTATGTTAAAATTTCCTGAAACTGAGGAACCAGCTTTTCAACTGGCTAACAAATTGATGCAAAGAGAATCTGTAAGAGAACACTGGAGAAAGCTTCCAATGCTGTCACTCAGAAAGCTTCCTTCCCAGGCAGAGAATTGCCTCGAGGCATAGCCAACAATAAATGGCCCCACTAGGTTAATATCTAACTGGGGCATGTGATCTGGACAACCTCTGATATCCTAGATCTATAAAGCCAGGTATAAATTTTATTGGCACAGATAACCACAGTTCTCTACAATGTGTGCAAATCAAAACAAGAGCTACATTATGAAAGTCATGACCAGAATGATCAGGTTTAGAGATCTAAACTCTGACTAAGTAATATTGGATACTCATTAGAAATAGCAATATCTTGTTAAATTCTAGTCATCTTGCTTCTTCTGCAAATCAATAGGAGATGTACTAATAACACAAATTTTAAACTCTAATATAAAGTATTCTTATTATTAATGTATTTTTATTATTTTTCATTTATCATTTGGAAAAAATTGATAATTTAATACTTTTAATTGAAAATTTAATACTTTTAAATGAAATTTCAATTACAGAAAGATTCTGCAAATTTGAAATTAACAGCCTCAATGTTTGTGTTAAAATTTATTCACTTATTTTATTTATATCAGTACACTGCAGGTGTCCTCAGACACACCAGCATTAGGATATCAGATCCCATTACAGATGGTTGTGAACCACCATATGGTTACTAAGAATTGAACTCAGGACCACTGGAAGAGCAGTCAGTGCTCTTAACCGCTGAGCCATCTCTCCAGCCCCCTCAATGTGTTTTAAGATAACATTTTATTTATGGCTGAAGCCTCCACATTATTATATATATATCTCTGTTATCTTTGTTTAGTTCATGAAGTTATGTGAAAAATTCAAACTGTTTCTTTTAAAAACTTTGATAAGAGAACAGAAATATTAGAAACATTTAATAATGAACAAAATTTGGAAGAAAGGTGCATGAAAAAGATATAAGGTTTCAAATGTAGAGTTTGATATGCACTTATATTTATCACATTAAATCATTTTACTATAGAAATGTACATTTCTTGACCATTATTAATTATAGTTTTCTTTGAAAATTTATAGTTTAATACATAATGGAAATTCTATTAGAATATAATCAAAATAGTTTATATAATTGTTTACATTGTAAATATAAATGTGATTCTATGATTCTAAGATTTTTATCAGTAATATGATCCTACTGCTATAAAAATTAATTACAAAGTGATAATATAAGGCCTCTAAATATACCCAGATGGTTATTATAACTTTACTATAAAAGCAAATTCAGCCGCACATTTATAGAATCAGTCAGTAACTGTCACTTTTAAATGTTTGTTAGTTAAGCTTTTTACAAATAATTAGAAATCAGTAAATATTTAGATAGTGACACACTGTTCACTCCATCTCCCAGCGAAGGGTTTACAAAATTTGCTGCTGATGAAAGATGCCATGGACGGTTTTTACAGTTACATTTAAAAGGTACTGTTTTCACACGAGTCAGTAAACTCTGTTTTTGAAGTCTTTCTGCATAGATAAATGAGCCAAATATAAATTCTAATGACATTCCTAGAGTTTGTAAAAGCATTCACTGTCATAGTTAAAGATGGATTAAATATGAAACATCAGTTCAAAAAATCATAATATAATTTTTGTCCATATTCTAGTCTTGACAGAATTTAGTTGGGTATCTGATATATAACATACATTAAATTATCAATGGTATTCCATTATCTAATATATTGCAAAAATAAGTATCACAATGTCAATAATAGTTGATTGTTTCTCCCTAATAATTTCTCTTTTGTTAAAAACGTAAGGTTCTTTTGATCTATTTCTCTGTTTTGTGTTTTCACCTTTATTTTAATGAAATAGGAGAATCTTAAATCAGTTTAAAGATATTAAATGATTCTAAACAATAATGAAAACATAAGAAAAATGACAGTTAATTATCCTTATCTTTTAAAGTCTGTCATTTGGTTGAGTGAAGACAATCTTATTATAGGATTTGCATAGCACCGTTCAGTGTTTAATGCTGATAAAAGTGAAGTCACTGGTTTCTTTGATTCTGCCTTTTTATGAAATCACATGATAGTGTACCTTTAAACTCCTGAAAAATCTCAGTTTAGTGCTATTCTATGAATACCAGTTACCCATTCTTTTGTTTGTTTGTTTGTTTGTTTTTTTCAAGACAGGGTTTCTCTGTGTAGCCCTGGCTGTCCTGGAACTCACTCTGTAGACCAGGCTGTCCTTGAACTCAGAAATTCACCTGCCTCTGCCTCCCAAGTGCTGGGATTAAAGGCGTGCACCACCACGCCCGGCCAGTTACCCATTCTTGTTTCTGCATACTGAAGCAATCTCTTTACTTGGTGACCCATCAAGTACATGACACTCCCATAGCATGCATAGAGACTTTTGATAAAATAATGTTGCAGTTTTATATTTTGTATCTTTAAATTATTGGAAGAGATATATCACAGTAAAATGCAAGCATAGAAAACAGAAATAGTGAAATATATAGTTCATACATTTTAAAACATACATATAAGAAGAAATTAGCAAGCATATTAAAAAATTCCAAAATGTCTCTTGTCTTCTTTTCTCTGAAAGCTCCTTTGCTTCCAGAGTCAGTCAAGACCTGATCTTTTAAACATGTCCATACATCTTGAAATACATTTTAATGAAGTAATAAAAATTTTAACATTTATTTAGAATTTTTTAAAACAAAATCTTCGCAACTTGAGTACATTTTGCTACAGGCCACTTGTTCATTTATTTTGATTTCTGAATTTTATTCACAAGTTCCCCTTTCTCTATGTGAGCCTTGTTATGCAGAATGCTATTGTAAATTAATCGAGATACTGTAAATACCAGCATGAAATTCTGTGTTTGAATGTATTTAGCTTCTTTTGAACAAATTCCAAGGAATGAAAAATATGAGAAACTAAGTGGTAGATTTAATTTATCATTTGGAAAAAATTGTCAAACTGTTTTCTAAATGTTTGGAAACTAAGAAAAATTACAACCAAGACAATAGCATATCTGAAATCTCGCATGTGATTTAAGCTTGACTTACTGAAGGTTAACATATAAAGCCATATTCCATTCTATTTCTTTTTGGAGAGTATCGTTGAGTTTTCTACTATCATGAATTATTCAACTATTATTTTCCAAAGATCAAGCTCAAAATTTCATCACTTGTGGACTTGTGCTTCAAACCATGTATTTGGAATAAACACACTCAGCCCTTATAACATCAAGGGACCTTTGTTCTCCAAGATTTTTAACTTTACTAGTTCAGGAGATGGATGTGACATTGTTGTTTACAGTCTCCTGATCCTCACTTTGAAGTGATTTTCAAATTTCTTTTGCACCAGTTTTTTTTTTTTTTTTTTTTTTTTCAGATAGAAGAATCATCCCTCTGTTATTACATCTTGGTTAAAAGTTCTGTGTTTTCCTGTATTCAAATTCACTTTAAGACCTGATTGACTTAAACGTCTTGATTTAGAATTTGCAAGAACAGAAAACTGAATGTGTGAAAACAGCAGCAAGAGATGAAGGCAGCAAGGGATTTCAGTGAAATGTGTTATGATACAAGGAATGAGTGAATTAAAATGTATTAGGCAGATGAAAAGGGCATTGCGTGTTTAGCAAACAAGTCAATCTATTCTAAGAGTTTTACTTATGTCTTAGAATGTCAGGCAAGTTATTTAACCTGTGTAAGTCTTCAATTTTCTCAAGTGTAAAATTGTGAACAAAATGATGTTCACCTCATGGAGCATTTTGAGAAGAATTTTATGACTTAACATGCAAAATATCTGGTGTACTGTATTTGCTCAACACATTGAAGTTCCCATTTATCTACCATAAAGATTACTGCAGCGTGAGAGAAGAAATATCATTTAAGCCATTTTTGCTGAAGGAAAAATTTAAATTGAACATGCTTTTGCCCTCAAGTGTAAATTCCCAGTTGAAAATTGCAAAAGCATATTCAAGGAATGGGTGAAAAATAAAGAAAGAAAAACTGCATTTCAAATTTTATCTTGCAAAAACCCTTGCTCTCAGTATGTGAAGTTTTGATGAATGCTAGAGGGATTTGAAACTCCACATCAGAAGATCAAGAACAGCTTTGGCTGCCCATTTCACCCAAATAATTTCCAAGTAGTGTCAACATGTTCTCTCTTTAAGTGCTCTAGTGGCAGCTTTCCTACATTTTCCAACCCTGCCACTGTACTTTATTTGCTAACTCCTTGCTTCAAAGGTAATTGGCTTTTTTTTTTTTTTTTTTTTTTTTGCTTTTTTTTTTTTTTTTTTTTTTTTTTTTTTTTGCAAGTGTACATAACAAATGCGGTGAAATATCCAATTTTAGAATTCTGTTTTGTGAATTCTGTCTTTATTCTTTCCAGTTTTAAGCATCCTATTCAGAGACCTAGAGTTGTCTCTCATTGGTATAATATTTGTGGAGCCTGCATCCATCCCTGGCCTAAGTCTGAAAAAGCATCTTCCATTCTTGAAAATCTAGTGAAGAGTTTGCAGGGCAAAGCATCATTAAAATTGTAAACTAAATGGTAAATTCCATATTGAAAATGACTGAGTGTGTTTTGGCTAATGTTCATATAATTTCTTTCACTCCCATAATAGTTCTGAAGCTGTTATGCATGTGCTATGGAGCTAACTCTTACAGAGGAGAGGCAGAATTTATAATTCTAGGAAATAATCTGGAGATCAGTTAGGGAACCTACAATCTTGAGTAGCTACTGGTGGACTGAGCATTCTTGCGTGAGTTGTGGAGGGAGTCTGATGTCTTCCTGAACAAGGAAACAATCAGATGCTAATCTTCACATCTGAGAATAAACATTATTATTTGTGAAATATCTAGCATTTTTAAGGAGGCCTGTTGACTTTTTATCAAGAGATAAGATTAGAGTTTTAGCATAGTAGATACAAAGCTTGAGGCAATAAATTCTATGAGAATAGAACTGAGGACGGTGTCTTTGAAAGGAAGAAATTGACAAGACTTGTTCTGGATGCTGTTTCATGCATTATACATTGAAGGAATGTAATGTTGAACATGAAAAAAATAGTATTTTAAAATATTGATGAGTTGCCTGTTTGGAGTAGGAGTTTTTTCTAGGCTATTTTCCCACACATTCCATGTAAAATAGGATAAATGATGTTCTTTTATAACTTCTCAGTCCCTCTGTGTGTTTCATCATTTCTTTTATGAATAACAATATTGATAGCTGGCTACTCAAATGTTGCCTTATTCATAGATTGGTCACACTAAATCGTCTTCATGGAACAATAAACTAACAAAACCTAGTAGTCTTTAAGTTTATTCTCAGTGTTTCTGGGAACGGATAAAACTGGTATTATTATTCTTTATTTTCCGGATAGATTCTTACCCTAAAATGCATCTTATTCCAAATGCTGCAAAGCTTACAGTTTTTCCTTTGAGAGGAGACGCCTTTCGATGTCATCTTAATGGCTAACATGAACCATGAGTAATTCTCATCCGCTCTTTCAGAGAGGAAAGATGAACACTGTAATCAGAACTAAGATTAACACAACATTCAATAGAATTAGTCTCAATGATTTTCTATTAAATACTAAGAAGTCTGTAACTGTATGATAAAATCAACAGGTTATTTTAGATTTAGTAAATAGAGTAGAAATACTGAAAGAAATTTTAAATAGACATTTTAAGTTTTTGCTTAGCTATTCTATGTCACATATGGATAAGTGCAAGCATGTTGTAATTAATTACTACTTTGATTATGGCTCTATATATAGGAGTCACAGAACAACCTCAAATATCACTGTTTAGGCATTGTTTGTTTTTCATACAGGATATTTTAGTCTCTCTCCTGAAACTAGTCAAGTAGGAGATGCTTGGTGTCTAGAAAATGAGATCTGCCTGTATGTCTCCATAGCACTGAAAGGACAGGTGCAAACTACCATCCTTAGTTTTACCTGAGTTCAATTTATTGAACTTGCACCCTTACCCTTATAAGTCAAGTAGGTGTTAGACTGAAAAATCTCCCTAGTTTAAGTTAGACTTTTATAAAAATGAAGAAGAAAACTGAGAAGCAGAATCTAAGGATTTTGATTTAGTATGCAAATAAAACAATTATAAATTATTTATTGCATACGACTCCTAGTTCATTTAATTTCTAAAAAGACTATACAAGACCTGAAAATAACACATCAATTGATATGCCACCATGGATGGAGAGAATGTTCAAGATGCAACAGCCATAGATGGAGAAATATAAGTATTCCCTGAAACAGTGAGAATCCTAGTTAAGGTGATTGTGAGGACAGTGAAGAAAATGGAAGGGGACATGGAAAAAATTGATGAAAATGAACTATACTTGTGGACAAAATCCTCAAACAAAAAATTAAAACAACTGAAAAAGAAGAGAACTTAGTAAATACCTGAATTTAAATATTACATATTTAAACACGTACTTTATATTAAGGGTCCTAAAGGTATCGTGTCTGCACATTAATTTAAAAAGGTATATCATTCAGAACACTTGAAGAAGTACACAGAAAAGACCTGTTCCTTTGTATTGATTGTAGATAATTCAGGAGCACAGGGTATTGCTGTCCAGACACAATAGTGATCATAACATGACAATGAAAGGTGAGGGATGTCTCACTCTTTGTCCCATTTTATTTAAATTGAAATATTTATAGTATTTCAACTCCCAAAATATAGAAAATAATACATAAATTTAGTCAACTTCCTACTAAAAACTAGTTAAAAAGTAAATGAGACAGGGAGAAATAGCTGCCAAAAATCTTGGCAGAATTTTTATGGCAAAATATTTGCAATTATTAATGAATTGCCTAGATAATACAGTGAGACAAAAGGAGGTTCTGCATTTTCTGGCCCTGTACACAGACCAAAGAATTGTTGTCATTGCCTAATATTATTGAAGCAGTATTTTAAAGATAAGCCACTTCTTGGCCACCACTTTCAAACATTCATACACTGTTTATTTGAGAACTTCGCCATAAAAGTAATTTGTGGGGGATGGATAAGTAGCTCAGTGGTAGAGAACTTTCCTGGCATTATAAGGTCATGGAAACTCATCACAAGGAGCATAAACCTAGGGAATGTATGACCGTCTCCCTTATTAATAATTTAGTGAAAGCCTTTGAAATACTAGAAAATATATGTTGTAAATTTTTCTGTTTGGCAAGAATATTGCTAGGAGTGATTTTAAAGTGTTGTAAGTGGTGGTGAAGCTGTTACGTTTCAGACTTCCTGCACACTAGACAAAGTTGTAGTAGTTTGTATTGCCAGAACTTAGGAAGGTAAACAGGAACATCATGAGTTACATGCCACTTCATATTACATCCTGAGACCCCACAACATATACATAAAATAGATAGATAGATGAGAGAGAGAGAGAGAGAGAGAGAGATAATAGATAGATAGTGAGTGAAACAGAACAAAACCAAAAATATTCCTGCCTCCTCATTCCATTAATTCATTAACCACCATGTTTTATTGACTTCTTTCTTGCAGCTTGAAGATGTTCAAATTCAACTTGCAAGCATAAGTACACTTTTATGCTGCTGCTTGAATAAGTGGACTTCTGCTAAAGAGACAATGTGGAAAAACTCTTGGCTTTCACAGAAGTCAGGAAGCTGTGGAATGCCAGCAAGCTATCTCATTCTATTGCTTCTGGACAGAGAGACTGTGTTGGGCCTGGCCAGATGGCCCACATTCAGAACCTAGCTGTGCATTTTACTGACTGTCTTGCTTTAGAAGACATTCAGTTTCATTGTTTTCTGTTTTTTTTTTCAGTTTCATAACCACAAAAATGAAGGTAATAAGATTTCCTATCTTTAAGATCATTGCAAAGATAAAATGATAAGTTAGAAAGTTAAGAAAACAGACCTATGAAAACTTATCCAAATGTTAGTCATTTTCACTACTAATAAGTTGATAGGAGATGCCTTATGAAGTTAAAGGTTATACTTATTTTAGATAAAGGGAAAATGCAGAATACTCTTGACGACTTCCAGAAAAAGCCATATGCATACTTGGCTGGGCAAAGCGTGGGAAAAGGCAAAGTGCTCCTGACTCTTTCCTGGTCCACAGGGTTTTTTGAGGCATCCACTGATTTAGTATGTTTAAATAATATACTTCTTTGTTCCCACTTTCCTTTACATAGTTCAAGGAGGAGTTAAACAGAATGTCATTTGAAACTAGGTGTAGCTGTATTGTGAAAAGAAAGAAAGAAAGAAAGAAAGAAAGAAAGAAAGAAAGAAAGAAAGAAAGAAAGAAAATGAATGATTGTTTGTAAATGAATATTAAAATTAGTGCTTATAATGCAGAAAGCCATAAATGGATATGTCAAAATATTATCACAGAACAATAAAACGTGTTGCAAAATAATGTACTTATGTATCATTTATATACAAATTTCTGACACAAAATACATCTCAGGAAACGTAAATGCAAAATGCCTTTATCTTTTTAATCTAGTGTGTGTATGTGCATCTGTGTGTGCATGTGTGCTTGTGCGAGTATGTGTGTGTGTGCATGTGTGCTTGTGCAAGTGTGTGTGTGAGTGTGTGTTTGCCTATGTGCTTGTGCAAGTGTGTGTGTGCATGCGTGCTTGAGTAAGTGTGTGTGTGTGTACATGCATGCTTGTGCTCGTATGTGTGCTCGTGTGTGTGTGTGCAGGCATGTACATGCCACAGCATATCTGTCTGTCTCTATATCTGAAGACAACTCTTTAGATTCAGTTTCCTGCTGCCAGCTTGTAGGCTCTATGCACTGAACTCTACTGAAGGGATAGGCTCACATGTGCCTCTCCCTGCTGTGTCATATAATCTACCCTAATGCCTAATTTTAAATGAATTTTGGCTGATTGTTGCTTGTGCAAGCCTTTAATCCTACCTCTTAAAAGGCAGAGGCAGGAGGATATCTGAATTTTAGGCCAACTTTGTCTGTCTATAGAGTAAATTCCAGGATAGCAAGAGGTACACAGAGAATCCTTGTCTCAATAGCCTAAATAAAAAAATAACTACATAAAAACATTTTAAGTGTGCAACTCTAAAAAAAAAAAATACTTGAATCTTTGTTTCAAAGGTAAATAACTATAGTGTTTTAATTTTTATTAAAGATACTTTCTTTCTTTACATATTTCAAATGCTATCCCCTGTCCTAATTCACCTCTGAAAATCCCCTATCCCCTACCCCCTCCCCCTGTTCCAAATCCAACCACTCCCATTCCAGTCCTGGCATTCCCCTTTACTGGGGCATAGAGTCTTCACAGGACCAAGGGCCTCTCCTCCCATTGATGAACAACTAGACCATCCTCTGCTACAAAGACAGCTAGAGCCATGAGTTCCACCATGTGTTTTTGTTGATTGGTGGTATAGTTCCAAGGAGCTCTGGGGTTACTGGTTAGTTCATATTGATGTTCCTCCTATGGGACTTCAGTCCCCTTCAGCTCCCTGGGTATTTCTCTCTCTCCTTCATTGGGGACCTTGTGCTCTATCAAAAAATGAATGACTATGAGCATCCACTTCTGTATTTGCCAGGCACTGGTAGAGCCTCACAGGAGACAGATATATCAGGCTCCTGTCAGCAGGCTCTTGTTGGCATCTGCCTAGTGTCTGGATTTGGGAAAAAGGTCAAGTAACATATTAAGGCATTGACGTGGAAGCTGAACAACACTCTACTCAATGACACCTTGGTCAAGGAAGAAATAAAGAAAGAAATTAAAGACTTTTTAGAGTTTAATGAAAATGAAGCCATAACATACCCAAACTTATGGGGCTTAGTGAAAGTAGACCTAAGAGGAAAACTCATAGCTCTGAGTGCCACCAGAAAAAAAATAGAAAGGGCACACTTGACAGTACAAATAAAAGCTCTAGGACAAAAGGTAGCAAATTCACCCAGGAGGAGTAGATGGCAGAAAATAATCAGACTCAAAACTGAAATCAACCAAGTAGAAACAAATATAAATATACAAAGAATCAAACAAACCAGGAGATGGTTTTTTGAGAAAATCAACAAGATAGATAAACCCTTAGCCAGGCTAAATATAGGGCACAGGGTCAGTATCCTAATTAACAAAATAAGAAGTGAAAAGCGAGACATAACAACAAAATCTGAGGAAATCCAAAGCATCATCAGATCCTACTACAAAAGGCTATACTCAACAAAACTGCCATTATATGTTACTTGACCTTTTTCCCTTACTGCTTTTAATATATTGCTTTTAATTTTCTATCTTTAGTGCATTAGTTGTTCTGATTATTATGTATCAGAAGGAATTTCTTTTCTGGTCCAGTCTATTTGGAGTTCTTTAGGCTTCTTGTATGTTCATGGGCATCTCTCACTTTAGGTTAGGGTCGTTTACTTCTATAATGTTTTGAAGATATTTGCTGCCCTTTAACTTGAAAGTCTTCATTCTCATCTATACCTATTTTCCTTAGGTTTGGGCTTCTCATTGTGTACTGGATTTCCTGGATGTTTTAAGTTAGGATCTTTTTGCATTTTGCATTTTTTTTTTTATTGTTGAGTCCATGTTTTCTATGGAAACTTCTGCACCTGAGATTCTCTCCTCCATCTTTTGTATTCTGTTGCTGATGCTCGCATCTATGGTTCCTGATTTCTTTCCTAGGATTTCTATCTCCAGAATTGTCTCTCTTTGTGATTTCTTTATTATTTCTAATTCCATTTTTTTAAATTCTGGATGGTTTTGTTCAATTCTTTCACGTGTATGGTAGTATTTTCCTGAAACTCTTTAAGGGATTTTTGTGTTTCTTCTTTAAGGGCTTCTAGCTGTTTACCTGTCTTCTCCTGTATTTCTTTAAGGGAGTTATTTATTTCCTTTTTAAAGTCCTTCATCATCATCATGAGAAGTGACTTTAGATCCATGTCTTGCTTTTCTGGTGTGATGGTGTATCCAGGACTTGCTATGGTGGGAAAGTTTGGTTCTGATGATGCCAAGTAACCTTGGTTTCTGTTGCTTCTGTTTTTATGCTAGCCTCCTGCCATCTGATTATCTCAAGTGCTTGCTGCCCTCAATATATCTGATTGGAGCCTGTCCTTCCTATAATCCCAGTTGATTTAGGACTCCTCAGAGTCCAGCTTTCTCTGTGATCCTGTGATTCTGGGATCCTGTGTACCTGAGATTCTGGGTGTGTCAGAGTTCTTGGCAGTCAAGCTTCCTCTGTGACCCTGAGATCCTGGTGTAACCAAGTTCCTGGTATCCTGAAATCCTAAGATACTGGGCATGTTACAGCCCCTGGAAGTGGTGTCTCCTCTGGGGACTGTGGGGCTGTCTGGTGTGCTTAAAACCAAGGTATACCAGCACTGATCAGAATGAACTGGAGCTGCTGGTCAGGCAGGGCTCTTGTGTCCTTGCTCCTTCTGTCATAGGCCCATCAAGACTGGTTTGGAACAGATGTTGTGTTCCACTCACCAGTAATCCTAAGCACCTGTGCATGCTAGGGCGCCTATGGCGTGGAGAGTCCTCTGGAGACCGTGGGACAATAAGCTGAGTTTGCACCCCCAAGATGGCCTGGAGCTGGTGCTGACTGGAAGGGACCTGCACCCCTGGTCTGGTGGGTTTTCTGTATCCCTGCTACTGGAACAGGCCCATCATGATTGGTCTGGAACAGACATTGTGTTCTGCTCAACAGTGATCCTAAGATCCTGGGTGTGCTAAGGTGCCTGCTACGTGGAGAGTCCTGTGGACACCGTGGATCTGTTGGCCAAGTTTGTGCCCCAAGTGGCCATGAGCTAGTGCTGACCAGAAGGTATAGCGTTTTTCTTTTCAAATTTTTTATTATTATGTTTTAATCTTTTTTAAAGGTCAGTCTTTAATTCCCTTCCCAGTCTGCATTCTGTCTGTTTCTCATCCTGTAAATCTTCCTCTGTCTCCAAGAAGATGTTAGACGATGTTTGCAGGATCAAGTTTTTCAAATAGAATGAATATATATATACATATATATATATACATATATATGTGTATATATATATATATGTAATTAATTCTTACCTAAATACTGTATTGACATCATTTCCATGGTTCTACCTCCACATTCCCCTATTTTCCTCCCACTAAAATCTATGACTCTTCCTTTCATTATTATTGTTATATATTGTTGCATACTTAAACACCCTTACCCACACCCACACCCACAAGCACACCTACACACAAATCTACTGACTTAATTTGCTGGCTGGAAGTTATGTATTTTAGGTCCAGGCACTTGGGTTATGATTATGATAACCTCTCAGGGGCTCATTCCCTGGACACTTCATTCTCCTCTCAGAACTGATTTACCACTTTTAACTTTTCATTGAAGAATGGAGTCTGGAATTTTAACCCATCCTTACTGACATGTCATTGGGTGTTTATTATGAAGTTCTGTTTTAGGTAACCATATTGTAAGCTCTCACAGTTTCAGCTCCTCTATTATTTCTAGCAGTTATCATCAAATCCTTGGCATTCTATATCTTACAGTTTTTCTATTTTCTATGATGTTCTCTGAGCCTTATGTGACATGGTTGTTTTCGAGATATATCAGTTCAATTGGGTACTTCATGGTACCCAGTAGTCCTCTGCACTTTGAACAATTGTGGGTATCTAAAATGATCTCTACATGTTCTAAAAGTCAGCCTTTTAATAAAGGAATAAGATCTTTGCTCATTGTTGGGAACAAGGACATTTATTTACAATGAA
This sequence comes from Mus pahari, assembly GCF_900095145.1. Taxonomy (NCBI): domain Eukaryota; kingdom Metazoa; phylum Chordata; class Mammalia; order Rodentia; family Muridae; genus Mus; species Mus pahari. The sequence goes on from NC_034597.1 coordinate 95,383,753, forward strand.
TTTAGATATTTTATTGGTTTAAGGAATCGACTGTAGATTCTACTCTCGGATCCATGACACTTCTAGCCACATATTGTTGGCTTTGTTTACAATATCAGACATTAAGTCCTATTAGACAGCTGTTCATAAACTGCTAAAATATATGGGCTGCTGTTGTATCATGGGAGATATCTTGCTGTATAGGATATTATGTTGGTTTATAGCAGGGTAGGAATAATGCATTTATTAATTATTTGCCAACTTGAGGCAAGATACAGTCATTTGAGAAGAGGGGACCTCAACTGAAAAGTTCCAATAGATTGTAGTGTAAGCAAGTCTGTTGTGAAGTTTTATGATTATTTGAGAGAGTCTAGCCAACTGTGGGCCATGCTTTCCCTGAACAGATAATTCTGGGATGGATAAGAAAGCAAACTAAACAAGCCATGATGAGTAGGCCAGTGAGAAGCATTCTTTCATAGTTACCTTCTTCGTTACTGCCTCAGGTTTCTGCCCTGTTTGAGTTCTTGTCTTGCTTTTGCTCAATGATGTAATGTGATCGGGAAGTAGAAACCAAATGATGCCTTTTCTCTGAAAGTTGCTTTTGGTTGTGGTATTTTATCAGAGCGATTGAAAACACAGCAGGAAGACTTTTGATTGCATTTTTCCCATAGTAGTTTGGATAGCAACTTTGCATAGAATAAGAGAAAAATACTGATCAATATTACAGAAATAAGATATATAAGACCTATGTGTTTTTTAATTGAATATTAAATTATCTTAATTTTATGCTGGAAATGCCAATCATGAAGGCATTTAATCTTTTAATGATTAACATAGAAAGGCACATTTTGATGTCAAATGCTTGAGGAGACTAAGAGCTTCCATAAATTTTATAAAATCCAATTTATTAAATTGGTTCTTATTATCTTGGATAGCTTCCAGTTTTGCAAATGAGTGAAATCCAGCCATGAAGTGTTTCCTTTGAAGATGAGATTAGTGTGTGAAAATGCTCTGTCAGGGAATCTGTCTCTTTCATAGTAGCAGTAGTTGTAAAGTTGATATGCAACGCTGCCTAAAATGGTGCTGTGGGGAATGACCTTAGAGAACACAGAATTCTGAAGGCTCAACTTGACAATATAAGATCACTTTCAAATGTAGTCTAGGGTATGTCATTATAGCATGCCTCTTTGAATACCTAACTATCCTTAGAAAATCTAATCTACTATTCTTTTAAAAATAACTCTCACTTAGAAGATATATTTACATATATATTTCCATATACTTTACACTGAGTCTTGAACCTAAAATCATTAAATTATTGTGTTTTTATCATCATTAATCTATGTTGAGCAAAGCATACAAAGTTTAGCATTATAACTGAATTATTGTCTATAAAATACATTTTTTTTCCTGAATGGTATTTTTACTATTTTCACAAATTTCATATATTCTTCACTTTCAAAAAGTCCTTTTCCTGAATTTTTTTTTGCCTATGAAATATTTTATCGCGATACTGAGTCATATTGAAATGTGAAAAAGTTTAAGTTGGCAGAAAACACATGAAATCAGCAAAGAAGAGTATATGTATTGCGGGAGCTTGAGGAAATGATGCTTATCAAGCACCACGACTCTGGCTGCCCAGAGGCTGGTTTAATTAGGCTACAATTCATATTGCAGAGGGGAGTTTTGTAATTACCTTCAAATGACCACATGACGCCGAGTTCTCAGTAAAGGAGCGCACTGCCAGTAATGACCCCATTTGCAGCTGACAGTGTTTTTTATGTGAAGCATTTACTGGGCAAAAACAACATTTAAATATATGCTTCTTCATATCTTTATTCATAAATAGTTGAATGTTTTGCTCTCATTTCAGAATACACTGAACCCACAAAAGTTAAAAGTAAAAGCTACCAATCTGTAAAAGGCATTTAGTTCAAAGCAAAGTGGCTAAAATGTAAAATAAATGCAACTACAATCTCAAATCTAAATTGACACATAAAGAAATGAAATCACATAGCTTTAAAATGCAAATTTCTTAATGAACTCTAAAGTAGAATTGCTTCATTTGCTAATTTCATAGTATCTATAGTTCATATATCTTGTGAAAATTTGAGTTCAAATCATAGGTTTGTTATAAAAATATATCCATTTTTTTTGCCTTTTCTAGGTATTGAATCAATTTTGTCCAAATCTGTGTCACATATTCTATAGAACAAAATTAAAACATTTCTCATATAGACAGAGAATATGGTGTGGTATTCTTCAAAGTATTCTGAATACTTCTGGATTCTTACAGATAGTGAGCTTATCAATAAGAAGAACTGATTGACTCAGTACTGAAGCAGCTGAGTCAGATGCAGATATTGGCACCTAACCAATGGACAGAAGCAGCTGAATCCTGTTGCTGAATTAGGGAACAGCTGAAAGAAGCTTAGGAGAAGGGTGATCCTGTAGGAAGGCCAGCAGTCTCAATTAATCTGGTTAATAGAGATTTCTCAAACACTGGACCACCAAGCAGGCAGCATACACCAGCTGATATGAAGCCCCTAACACACATACGGTAGAGGAAGTGACTTCCAGGTCTGTGTTCATTCAGAGATGAGGTATCTAACCCTCAAGAGACTGGAGGCCCCATGGAGTTTACAGGTCAGGTGGGGTGGGGTGGGGTGGGGCATCCACATGGAGACAGAGGGATGGGGAGGAGGTATGGGATATCGAACAGGTGGACAGGTGGGGAGAATAAAATATGGAGTGTAAAAATATAAATTTAAAAAAAAATCTTTGTACTTTGTAGGTAGTTTTAAAAGGTTGAACTTAAATGTAATTTTGAAAATAGATTTTAAATGAAAATGATTTGTAAATATGCAAATAATTAGAATGGTGTATATTAGAATGAAAAAGACAATAATATGTGAATGAAATAATTTCACATATCAAATACATCATTGTATTTCTTGAAGTAGAACAGTGAATGAAATGATGAATTGAGATTTTTATCTTATTAATTTTAAAATATTTAAAATGCCAACTATATATAGGTTGTATACATATGAATTAATTCACTCCTCTCAATTGATTGAACTATTAGTATGAAATTCATTTAGAATATGAAAATGGTTCTCTATAAGAAACACTAGAGATAATAAATAAAATGTCTTAATAGGTAAAGATGCTTGCCTCTAACCCTGATAACCTGAATTTGAACAGCAAGACTGATAATGCGGAAGGAATTTATCAATTCTTTCAAGCTTTCTTCTAACTTGTATATCTTCACTATAGCAGACACACACAACACACACAGACACACACATATGTACACACACATAAATATAATTTTTAAAAAGATGCATATTACCATCTTACTCATATATGCAATATCAGAGAAAAATTTAATCACAAATACTTTTATTTATTAGCCTGTATTCATGAGTTGTATATTTCTATTTCTTCAGATTTTACCACTTGTACCCCTGTAAATAATATACTTTGGTTAAATCCAACATTATGCTTTTATTGAACATGTAATCATCAGTAAACAAAAGGGGAAATTAAAATTAACAAGTGCTGAGTATTTAAAGGAATAGAAAATAGAGCTAAAATTTAAGATCATATTATCCCACCTAAGCTAATAATATTAATACATAATGTCAAATTATCAATTTACTTCATGTACATGTGAACATTATAGTATATAGTTTATACATGCTTTAAATAGAAACTATTTCTAACATTCAAGCATTCTTAATTATCTAAGATGTCTCTTAACAATAGAACCATTGTGAAATTATTCTGGATTATGTCATGATTAGAAAGTCAATAGGACCGAAAAAACACAGTTTATTGGTGCTATGTAGGAGATGGATTGGGTGGCTAACTGTCTTGGAAACACAGAAGGCAGTATGTGCCTCCTGATCATTCGTGACAAGCTTTCTATGGCTTTCATGAACATGAAGAACTGCACAGGCCCCTCTCTGTGGCCTTCAGTGTGACCTCTTTCAGATTAGCAGGCAAGGAGAACAGGGTTTTAAAATACTCTGCTCTTGCTGCATGCTGCGCTATGAATAATAATAATCTCATAGCTCTGACCTAAGAAGCTTGAGGTTTCCTTCTGGAATATCCATTAAAAAGTATCAGGCATTTTATCTTTTAAGGAGAAGAGAAATTCTAAGCTTCTATAGTTCATGAATAATACTAGATTTGAATTTATCAAACAATAAGTAACATGAAATAAACCTGAAAACACATTTTAAAAAAGGAACAGAAAATAATTTTTTAATACTTTAAAATTTTGCTTTAGAAAAATATTGAAGATCATAAGGACAAAGTATTTCCTCTAGTGGTGTAGCCACTGTGAAACTAGTTGAGAAATTATTTAGAGATAAATTAAGGATAGTTTCAGAGAACAACAGGATATAGTCATAATCATAATAATTTGCATTTACCATGACAGCTGGCACAGTTTAATTTGTTTTCTTTGTTTTGCCATTTTTAATTTTTTTTTTTTTGAGAAAGAACTTAAAGTTGTAGGGAGTAGGATCTACAAGAACTTGAGGGACAGAAAGATAATCAAGATACACTCAAAAATTAAAGTTATCTTACAAGAAATACATAATAAAAGAGTTAAAAGTACACCAATATTAAAAGCACTCACCATTTTTTAAATACAACACATGGTAAAGTCAAGAACTATATGAGCAATAACAGTCTCTGTCGATAAATGTTCAGTGTACAAAAGGACACTGAAGGACCCAAATCCCAAGATTCTATCACAGAAACAACCAGTGATATTCATAAAGCTGGAGACAGTGCTGTGATTATGTATATAGATAGTTAATTGTGTGCATGTGTGTGCACAAGCCTCTGTGTGTGTGTGTGTGTGTGTGTGTGTGTGTGTGTGTGTGTGTGTGTGTGTGTCTGTAATGTACCTGGAAACTTCTAGCCTTGGAGATTTTTAAATATCAATACAGTATCTCATCTCTCTTTTTATTAGAGCAATTAGTCAATGTGGTCTCTGAGAGAACAAGGACGGAGCAGTAGATGTACACAAAGTATTGAATAGAAAATCCCTAAGGGATCAAATGCAGCAGTTTCTGAGATGCAAGTGAGAGTGATCAAAGAACCAGAGAGAAGTTAGTTGTAAGAAAACACAGTTTATAGCATAAAAATGCTGGAATATCAGGATTTGAATTTACTCACAACTAATGTTATTTCCAGGGTGTGTGTGTGTGTGTGTGTGTATGCAACCATATTCTTTGTGTTTAGAAAGTTGAAATATTGGAGGGTTTTATTTTAAATTATTCTAGTTTTTAAGATTATAGTTACATGACTTTCCCTGTTTTCCTTCCAAACCCTCCCAAAGAACCCTCCATGCTATCTTCCAAGTACAAGGTGTCTTTATTTTATTTTGTCCTTTTTCATTCATTATTGACAATATGTTTCTCCTTAAATATTAAAATGACAGGCTGCCTGGTCTGGATAATTAACTTCAATGTATGTTTACAGGGGTAAAAGTTTCTAGAAGAATTTTTGCTAGTAATTCTAAAGGCATAATTGAAATATATGAAGAAGGAAGATAACCTGGAAGTGTTCTTGAAAGTAAATCTGTGTAATAATGGAGTTTATTATATTGTACTGTTAATGGATAAATTATCTACTTGTTTCCCTTCATCCCTGCTTAATGAAATGTTCTCTGTAGATACCTTATGCAAGAGACAAGACTTCTACTGACACTGGCCAAGTATCACAGAGGCATACTCCTGACACACTCGATGCCTTTCAACTTCTGACTCTACTGTAGCTGCTCTATCTTTGCATTTCAAGCTTTGTTACTTGCTGGTCAACTTTATTTTTTAAGCGTCTCATAAGAGTCATTTCCCTTCACACATGATGTTCTTGTGATTGAAAGAAATATACATGACACACATTTCAGGAGCTTGTAAGCACCCAAGATTAAAAAATTCTTCAGGGATTTTAAAGAAACTGAAAATTTGTTAAGCTTATAAGAGAATGAAGGAAATAAAACTTATAAGAGAATGAAGGAAATAAAATTAGTGGAAAATATAGAACTTAAAAATGAAAGAAATATATAAAATATTTTACTAATTTATAATTTTGAAATATATATACATATATATTTACACATATATGTGTACGTGTATGTTTATTTTTATCTTGTAATATTAAATACATGTATATATGTATTAGATATTTTCAGATGTTAAATGTGCATATTCTTTTTTTTTTTTTTTTTTTTGGTTTTTTGAGACAGGGTTTCTCTGTCTAGCCCTGGCTGTCCTGGAACTCACTTTGTAGACCAGGCTGGCCTAGAACTCAGAAATCTGCCTGCCTCTGCCTCCCACGTACTGGAATTAAAGGCGTGCGCCACCACACCCAACTTAAATATGCATATTCTTGAACATTCGTTAGATTCCATATAAATTAGTAGAGTCTAGTGCACAGTAATTAGCTACAAGTGACTTCTTTTGTTTTCATGTTTTCTTTTCACTATTTTTCATAACTGATTGATTTTTCTGAAATCAGAAATTAGTTTATAAGCAGTTTTTTCAAGAGATTTTTAGGAGAAAGACTCTTAACTAAGCACAAACTTAACTATAACAAACAGTCGAAAGCTGGTTTGGGTGGATTGTAATGATCTATTTTTGTTGAGTGATATGATCCAAAATATATCTTTCCTGTATTTTTATAACCAAAAGCACATTTTTAGCAAGTAGCATGGTTCTCATCTAAGTAAGATTCCCTATTCTCAAACACATATTAGAATATATTTTAAAATACAGTTTCTAGGTTCTAGAAAAGGGAAAAAAGCCCTTCATTCTAAAATGGTCACAGGCATTTGAAAATATATCTTGAGGGGATAAAGAAAAATTATAATTATGTTTCCTCAAATAAATGCTCTAAAATCCACTACACATTGAAGCATGGAAACTTTGTCTAAAGACACCTCAGGGGAAACAAGGCCCTCTATGTCAAAATCAAACATACTGTGGTCAAATAAATAAGTGTTCAAGTCATTGTCACACTTTCTGTAGTTTCATCCCTACAACCAGAGCTGAAACTTTCTGGGCATGGATCTTTAGACAAAGGCTTTAGGCTGTAGCTTACCCTATCAGCTGAGTTGGACATTAGAACGTGGATGATGTGTTTATTTTAGATCACTACTATTTTATGTTTCTTTGCTAGGCTGTCTAATTGTCTAATACATTGGTGTATTAGTACAGTGCCACCTCCATAAATCTAAGCCATGTGACCAAAACTTATCAATTGTTAGTAAAAGAAATAATTATTTGAGTCTGGATGGACTCCACTCTTACGCAGAGGCATCCGATTTTGGAAGAGTATCTCAAAAATGCCTTGTGAGGCAGATTGCATGTCCAATTATTTTGTAGCTGTAGGCGAAGAGGTCAAAAAATAGAAAATTAGAGCTCAGGATTTTATTGACTACACTCTATCAAATATTGCCAGAAAGATAAGATAAGGAAAGCATTTGCTTGCTGAAAAGCAGAAATAAAAAGAGGTAAAAATATTTTTGGAAGCTGGGCCTTGATGCCAGGCAGTTTCACAGTCAGCCACATATGGATAAAAGGTTTGGAAGGCAAGACCCTGTTGAAACCCAGCCTTGTGACAAGATAAGAATAGAAGAGCAGTTTTCCATTTATTGCTGAAAATTCTCAGAGGATTCAAGTGCCTTAGGGCAATGATCAGATTAAGGATATGGAGGACAGTCAAACCTCAAAAATCAAATTAACTTATTTTGTGGAAATCAGGCTACTGCTTTTCCCTGGAAGCCTCAGATTTCAGTTATCTGGCTCAAATTGGATGACAGGGCACAAGTAGGGATAGATAATTCCCAAACATACTTACACACAAACACAGACATTCTTTCTTTCACACATCCACATTCACATACATGTACACAGATACAAACACCCTCACATATTCTATATCTCTTACACATGCACACACAACATACACATTCTCTCTCACATATACACACACATGCACACACATAGAGATATGTACCCTCACACACAGACATACATCCAACTTGGGTCTCAGTTCCGTTTTAAGCGAGTCTCCACTAAACAAATACGTTTGATGTGTTTTGAGATAAAAGCACAAATACTTTGCTTTTATTTGGTACAGAAAAGAGAAATTTGTAATATCTGCTAAAAATAGATTAAGTGTTATAAACTATATGTCCTCCCATATGCTGGTAACTTATCATAAACTCACTTACATGAAAAACTCTATGATAGTCACGATACTTTAGGTAAATAAGGAAAGAGGAAGGAAAGAGATAGAATCATTCAAAACTATGCCATAGCCTAATTCTTTAGTCCAGTAATCACTTGTGCACTACACTAACCCCAGAGCATAACAGAAGCTGTGTCATAAGCACTCAGAAGTCTTGAAGAAACACTCCAAAGCAGATGATTGTGAAACTACTTGTTTTACTTAGGAAGTGGATACTGTTTCTATTTCATGATGAGATGCTGAGAATTTGAGGAAACAAAGGTTTTATGTCTCATAACTCATAGTTTTATCATTTGTTTGTTCGTTTTTCTTTGTTTGTTTGTTTTACAGACAAGGGAGAATCATTGAAAGTTCTGTTAAAAAGTGGTTCATCAAGTTGGGAGAAGAAAAAGGATATGGGAGGTGAGAAATAAAGTAAGTAAAGGTTGGATTTTATCGATATACATTATATCCATGTACAAAAGTCTCAAGGAAATGCAAAACACAATCCCTGCATACTGCATAGAAATCAAACCATTTAAGTGGGTTGGAACTGAATAGGTTTTTATGTGTCCCTCCCCCACCTCTGATAATAATTGGATGCACATTGCATGTTAAAATAAAGAAATGGAGCTTGATAGAAACCAGTGGTATTTAGCTGAAGACATAAGAATAAAGATTATTGGTTATTAAATCATCAGTACCTCTGCTTTATTTACAGCCCATCTATAGGGGTTTGCAAACCCATAGGAAGAACAACATCAACCATCCTGACTCCCCAGAGCTTCCTGGGACTAAACCACTAACCAAGGAGTACACACATGGAGGGACACATGGCTACAACCGCATATGTTGCATAAGATGCCTTGAGGGGCATCAATGGGTGGAGAGGTCCTTGGCCCTGTGAAGGCTCAATGCCCCAGTGTGGGGGAGTGCAAGGGCAGGGAGGTGGGAGTGGGTGGGAGGGGAAACATATTCATAGAAGCAAGGGGGGATGGAATCGGAGTTTCAGGGCACAGAAACTTGGAAAGGGGATAACATTTCAAATGTAAATAAAGAAAATATCCAATAAAAGAAGAAAGAAATATGTAAAGGAAAAAAAAAACAAAAATAAGGCAAACAATATGGTGCTTTGAGGAAGAATGGCCCCCATAGACTTAAATCAATTTAAATTATTTTTCTTACAGCTTCCATTTGAACTATTTATTGGCTTGTAATTTCAGCAGTGCTATAGGAAATTACAATTGTATTAGAAATTCAATGTAAATATTCAAATTGCCCTTTACCATAAGTAATTTTGTTTGGGTTTTGCATCAGATCAGGTGCTGTGTCTGCTTATGTCTGCGGTATGCAATTGGTATTATAAGAATATACTAATTGGAGAATAATGATTAGTTCAATTCTAATGTCTTAGAATGGAAGTTATTCAAACAAAATTTCTATGTACATTGCTTTTTAACTACTATTAAATCAGTTGGTTACATAAAATTTATAATGAAAGAAATGTTGAACAATTATTACTGAATTTTTGCTAAGACTATTATGGAGAAATTTTCTTTAAAATATTTTTAAATTAATTTTCCCAAACATACAAAGAAAAATTTCAAAATATTAGTGGAAACAATATTTCCGAAGAATAATATCCCAAAATATACAATGTCACACATGTGCTCTTATACATTCCTCTTAACTAAAAAATTGTTGTATCTCATATTGTATGAAACAGCAAAAGGAATACTTTGAAGTAGAATTTAATTTTTCTAAAATCTTATTTCATGTATTCTAACCAATATTATGAAAGCAGATTAAATATCTTTATAACATTTAAATGTAATATTTTAAATATAGGTTTTTCTAGAATTCCCACCATTTCTGAAGGGAGTTATATATCCATGAACATATGCTTAGTACTACATAGTCATAGTTGGTTATCAGTTGGGGGAGAAGAACTGTAGTTTGAACATGCAAATTGGGGTGATACAGAAGTAATTGGGCTAGATATAATTACATTTAAGTTGTATACATTATAGAATTGTCAAAATAAAAAGTTGAGTAAAAACACAGCAAAAAAACAAATTTATTGTATCTCTTCATTTAGGGGATGGAAATTCATCAGGACCATCCAACATCCACTTAGTTCAGGAAACATTTGCACAGAGATTTTAATAGAAAGGTAGTCTTTTTCAAGTTTATTTTGAACGTGGATACTATATTTAGCTTATGAAATATGACAGATCAAAGCAACACATAAATATTACATCTGCATATAAAACCCTATGTTCAGATTCCATTCATTTTTATCTTAGAGAAGTGTGTATCTTTAAACAAATTGATTTGGGCTTAATATGAAGTCAATATGTTTTATATTAAATGCAATGATTTCAGACATATCTCAACATCGGGGACTTGACCTTACATACTGTAGTTACGGGCTATAATGGAAGTAGAAACTAAGAATTACTAGTTCCATTTAATTATTTCTTGGAAGTTCTCCTGAGTAATATGGAAAGAGATGAAAATTTCCATTATCAGCAGTTGACATATGATTCTACCTTTAAACCATAAAGAAATCAATGGAAAAGCTATTACATCTGGAAATAAGATTCTCCGAAGTACCCACTTATAAAGGAAAAGTGCAAAAATCAATATTTATACAAGTTACTCATTTTCAGATATCAGCTAACATACCATGTCATAGATGAAATTTTAAATAGGTCCTTATGCTCACACATCATGTTCCTTTCAAAGCCTTTTCAATATGATTCCATAATCATTGATGTTTAAAATGAAGTTTTAAATATCCAACCAGATATTAAAAGGGATTTCCAATTGTTATCATTTCTAAAATTAATTTGCCATAAAAATCTAGTATAAATAGAAACATTTTATAAGAAAAATTAGAAGAAGTTATATACATCACCATCAGTTAAACCTGTTGTCATTTACACCCTTTAAAATCATAAATGTATAGGCTTAGCAAAGAAAGCCTTAAAAGAAAAATGCAAACATTTGTGGTAAACTAACACTGGCTTTGAATTCCAATATGTAAAATACTCTAATCTGCCTTAAAAATATGCCCATACCCTCTTCCCAGGTAATTAGTGAAAATAGAGTATTTCAGGTTTCATATTGAACAGTCTAGTTTTCACACTTCTTTGGAAATTCAAATCTGTTAGTCCCTTGCCTGCTCACTAAGTTATTAATCTAATTGTGACTTTTGGTTCTCAAAGGAGCCCATCTCTCAGTGAAGGCCATCACAGAGAACCTCAAGAGGGTACCACTCAGAGTTCAACAGATTATGTTTATCCCAGGCTTACTTGGTACATCCACAGAACCTTCATCCAAGCCTCAGAGGAAATAAATGGTGGAAGTGAATGTGGAAAGATGGTAAAAGTCACAATACCAGGGAATCTGCTGTGAAAGTCTCTGCTAGCAGTGACTGAATAAGCAAGACCAGAAGAAAGACATGTAAAGAGACATTCTAACCTGGGAGGGGAAATATTTTGTTGGTTCATACTTGTGAACACAATTCCTGTAGAAAATTTTTACACCACAGAAATAATATTTCTCCACATTTTTCTTATTATGCTTGCAATGTTTACAACATTTCACTGCTCAGGGAGAAAACTCATATTTTGTGCAACTCCTAACATTGCCAAGAAATTGTAGATCAATTCCTATTACTACACAATGACTATATATATATATATATATATATATATATATATATATATATATATATATAAAATTATCTTTACCTCACTGAGAATTGTGTATGTACCTAGATGAGTTTTAAGATATTTTATAAATTTTCCTTCACTGGATATAATGATTTTATTAACATATTTTAATTTGTTGTGTTTTATACAGTCAGACCCATTCTATGTGCAGGCTTTCCAGTCAATTAAAAAGTTCCAAATAATTTGCTTGGTAGATTATTTCTATATTTTCACTATTTTCTCTTCCCAGCAGAAAGAAATTGTCTGCTAGGAATTGCACACATTTAGTAATAGTAGCTGTGTTTTTAAAGAAAAACTATTTAGAGATTATTTAGATGATATTTTTTTAAAGTTCTCTTTAATTTTATTTCTGTTTTTCTAAAGTTTAAATGAGTAATTTGCTTATGTTATTTAAGGTTGAGCATAATTCTTATATTAAAACCTTTATTATTATACTAGTGTTGACATTTTCAGTTTTATATATTAATATTTTATGACTTTCAGCTTATGTTTATTTTTAAAATTATTTTCCTCTTTTGCTAAGAAAATGAGAATAGATTCATCAAATTTAACAAAGAAACATCAACTTTTAATTCTAGATACAAGTGCAATTTGTTTACCTTACCTTTCTGACTATTTCTGTCTTTATACTGGACATTTATAAATATGTGCTTCTATTGAAATGAGAAATCACTGGTGAGTTCTGTGGTTCACATACTAATATTGCCCACACAAATCCTCCCTCATGCCTGAGTCTTCCTCTTTAGCTGAAGGTGGTATTTTGGGAAACTTTGAAAACTTCAGACAGAGGGGCTTACAGAAAAATCTAGGTCCCTGGAGCTTCTGGGTATCTTGTTGCAGGTCTCTTCCTCTGCTTTGTCTTTAGGATGAGGTAAACGTCCTCTAACACAGTCAGTGTAGTTCTGTCTTTATAGTCATTGTGCCAAGCAACTTTGAAAGGAAATGCCTGGAATAAACTAGAGATAGATAGATAGATAGATAGATAGATAGATAGATAGATAGATAGATAGATAGATATAGATAAAGGTATAGATATAGATAGATAGAGATAGAGATATAGATATAGATATAGAGATAGAGATAGAGATAGATATAGATATAGACATAGATATAGATATAGATGTAAATATATATCTAAGGAAAACTTTATTAATGCTCCAAGTTGACCTTAGTGCCAAAAGAAGCCTAAGGTCATGGACAAATCACATATCTAAAAGATGGAAGAGAAGTTTTGTAAAATGATGTAACTTAATTTGTCCATTATTGATTAATAAATAAGTCAGATTTCTGAGCTCTGAAGTAGAAAATCAGTGGCATACTGTTTTTTTTTTTGTTTGGTTTGGTTTGTTTTGTTTTTTTGTACTAAATCCCAGTATAGAAAACAAGGAAATAAAATCTGGTAAAGAATAATGAAAATGGATGCTTATACAGCATTGGTGGAAGTGTAAGTTAGCATGCCTACTATGGAAATCAATGTGAATATTTGCCAAATAAGAGCTGCTACATGATCATCTATACTATTTCCAGATGTATACAAGATGAAACCAAAATTGACACATTCATACTTGTTATAACACTATACACAATGGTCATGGTACAGAATCAGTCTATGATGTCATCAACAGGAACATAAAAGTAGTGTTTCAAAAGTTACTGAAATTTGTCAAGTGGCACACATTCATTTGCTTAGAAACACACTGTCAGTTTGATTGCCGATCTTGTTGGTATAACTGCTTGTTTTCATCATCCAGTAGCATGTTAGAGTGTGTACTGGCTAGCTTTGTGTCAACTTAACACAGCTGGAGTTATCACAGAGAAAGGAGCTTTAGTTGGGGAAATGCCCCCATGAGATCCAGCTGTGGGGCATTTCCTCAATTAGTGATCAAGGGGGAGAGGCCCCTTGTGAGTGGGACCATCTCTGGGCTGGTAGTCTTGGATTCTATAAGAGAGCAGGCTGAGCAAGCCAGGGGAAGCAAGCCAGTAAAGAACATCCCTCCATGGCTTCTGCATCAGCTCCTACTTTCTGACCTGCTTGAGTTCCAGTCCTGCATCCTTTGGTGATCAAAAGCAGTATGGAAATGTAAGCCAAATAAACCCTTTCCTCCCCAACTTGCTTCTTGATCATGATGTTTGTGCAGGAATAGAAACCCTGACTAAGACAGAGTGTTTCAGGCTGTAGTTACATGACCAATATTTTATATTATATATATGAGAATGTTAGGTAATATGTTTAAAAAGAAATTATATTGTTGACAAAAGAAGATGGAATTAGAGACTGTTATATAACAAATATCACATATGTTGTTTTATTAAGGAAAGGAAGGGATATTAAAATAACATTTATACTTTCCTATAGTCATTATTATACATGATCATGTAAACTAAACGGGAATAAATGTTTCTAAGTAGTACATATTGTAACATAATTTATGACAATGTTATAGGGATACTTCATTTCACAGTTTAACTTTTATTTGTTAATATTAACTTTTTACTCGTTAAATGGCTTTTATATTAAAATGACTGCATTTAATATCTTCCCAAAGTGGACTTTACATGCTCCTGTGCTTATAAAACTGTGTGTCTGTCTGACATAAATGCAAAGTTATCTCATGTAAATTGTGTGTACTCTGAATGGATGTGATAATTCTCATCAGCGTGTTGTAGTGTTTCAACAGTTATTGAAATTTGTCAAGTGGCACACATTCATTTACTTAGAAACACACTGTCAGTTTGATTGCCTATCTTGTTGGTACAGCTGCTTGTTTTCATCATCCAGTTGCATGTTAGAGTATTTCAGGCTGTAGTTACATGACCAATATTATTTGTTTGCTGATGACTCTCTGCGTGAATAAATGAAATCATTAGGACACAAAAGTGTGGGGTTTGCTACACCTAGATCCAGTGTCCAGACTATATGTCAGTATATAAATTAGCAGTATCTGTATTCAAGTGCTTTAGTGAGAAAAAAAGCACTTTAATAAAAACCATTCATATAAAACTATAATTTTTATAAAGATCATAAATAAATTAGCAGAACAATATTTATAGGCAAAGATATGTACCTGTACACATTAGATACACCTTGGCCCATATTAAGATGAAAAATTTGCAGTCGGTGAATTTATTCCCTGATCTATTAATGATGTTTCTGGTGTAAAGAATACTATTTAAAACAGTGTTCAATAGGCAGTGACATTTAACCAAATGGGAAGATTTTGTATATGTTTTACACTGGACTAGTATAACATCAGATCAATCAAAGCTTTCCTTTTTACAGCATGGCCATTTTACTGTCATCAGGCAGCACTGAAGGTAACACATAAAATTCTATTTACTGAGAATTAAATAAAATAATATTTCACAATAGGTATGCCTTGACCTTTGAATTGAGATTTAGTTACAAAAATTATTTAATTCACATTAAACATATATATTATTGGAGGGAAGACCATGTGTCATGAAGTACTTGTTAAGTTTGGATGAAAATTTGTAGGAATTGATTTTCACCTAACATCATGTGGTTCTGTGAGGCTGAAATCAGATAATCAGGCTTGTCTGCAAGTGTTTTTCTCACTAGGCCATCTGGCTGGCTTCTTTTAAATATGTTGGAACATAAAGTTATTTTTTATTATAAGTATCCATAAAAAATATAATTTTGAAATGCATAGTTCATTGTTTTGAAAATAATAATCAAAATATATCATATGAAAATATAAACAGAATAAATTAAATAATAATTATTATTAATTCTAATTATGTTAACTTTATAATCAAGTCAGTATCAGCTTTCTAAAACAGGAAATGAACACTGACATTTTTGCATAATGAAATATCTAAAAGCGGTAATATGTATAATAAATTAATATTATTGTTTTATGTTATTAAAACTAGTATAAGTGGGAAATATCATAATTCTTAGCTTTAGTTTATATACCTAAACTACTAAGTATATTATATGCTTTCTGTTGTTAAAACTAATATAATTAGGAAATATCATACTACATTGTAGCTAATATATCTAAAGTAGGAATAATTGTAATTTAGCAACAGGGTACCCTGTGGACTTTTGATTATCATGCCATAACATGACTGACTGAGAGAGGTAATTCACTATCCACTGACCACCAAATCAAGAGAATCATTGTAGCATGGAGTAAAGTCAATAAATCATTATAAGTTGAAAATCCTCTTACTTTACTCTATTATTTTGATATTTATTAAAGAGATGTTGATCATTTTTAAATACAGTGATTTTGAATTATGTCTGTGAAGACACAGAAAATGTCTTTCTTGTCTGTATATGTCAAATGTGTATTCATTTGTATTTGCAGACTTTGTTTCCAAAAGGTGCTACTCAAAGTCCTGTGGATCTAAAATGAGGCCCTCAGCTCTAATGTTGGAGGGTGGTAACCAGAATTTGATGACCCAAGTCAATCAGATTTATCTCTTTTCCTGGCTGACAATATTAGCCATAATTCTAAAATGCATATCTTTCATTATATGATTCCTAGATATACAGCAAACAAGGAGTGGCCTGGTCTTAGAATTGAGCCTCCAAGAAACCGTGAACTAAACCATCTTGTACAGTTTAAATTTAGGTATCTCTAGCTTAATTATAGTTGCAAGTTCATCTAATAAAATGAGAATCAATGTTTAATTCTAACATAAGAATTCAAAGCAAGTAAGAAACTAAATTGTAAAACCAAATAGTTTAATTCATTTGTTTCAACAGCCTTCTAAGCATATACATTTCAGAATTCCATAGATATATCTGGAAATGGTTCAAAAACATTGAATTAATTTCCAGTGAAACCAAATTAATGTACAACTGACAGACAGTAAGTCTTTTGTATCTGTCATAAACCCAAGGCAACTGTCTCACCTTCCAATGGTGAGCAAGATGGGCTGGTATGAAATGCATGGACTCTTTGAAATGGAATCTCCAGGACAGCAGTTCTCCAAGCCTCTATGTCATCAGTGAAACTCTGATAAGATCATAGTCTGATGAAAGGACAATAACACCTACAATTAAAAGTGTCTAGAGTGTGGGGGAGGGCAATCTGAAATTTGAGAAGCCAAAGACGCTCAAATGTAGTTGAGCATATCCAAAATATTATGAGTTATGTATGTAGGAACCATGCATTTTTCTCATACTGAAGATGTGAGGAAAAGATTTCTTCTCTTTATGGGAAGAAAGAACAGAATGTTAGCAGAAAATGAGTTATAATATTCTAATTAAAATAAAAATGACAACAACCAACTGAGAGATGATTCACAGAAAAGAAAACATTACCAATGAGTGAGAATATGATTTTCTAATAGGAAAAAGTCCTTGCAAAAGATACATGTCGCAAAGAGTGACCGTTTACACTGTAGCTTAAAATTTTTTTAAAAAGGTATTATTATTCATAAGTGAACAAAATATATGGGTAGGTTCCAGAGCCCCAAAAGCCCAGTACCTGGTAAACAAGCACATGTAGAGTGGCATAGGATTTAGTTTTCCACGTTCAATGTAATGCTACCTTTGAGCTTATCCTATCTAGCAATTATCACATCAAGATAAATTATCTACTCACTTATTTTTTTATCAAATACATCTATCACACGTTAATGATATAATTGGTATTTAATTCCTTTAGTAAGGCATAGCAAATTTGATGAATTCTGTGTTTGAAATATTTTATATTAGATGTCCATTACTTGACTATTTTTTTTTTAATGCTGTTGATGTACTTCAAATTGTTTAGAGTTTTTCAATTCATACTCATGGCAATTTCACTTTTATTTGGTATGTTCAGGGTTTGTAATCAAGTGAAAATTGGCTTTATAAATTGAATTTGGAAGTGTTTCCTGCCCTAATTTCAGAGAAATTTTTAAATGATTGCTTTACTTATTTTTAGAGCATTGGTGGGATTTACTTACTAAAGCCATCTGCTTATATTGTCAGACAGATGCAACTTATTCTTTATCAATATGTTAAAGTATCTACATTTCATAATATATCCTGGGTCAGTTGTTCATCAAAACCTTTGTGTAACATATGCTTTATATAATACAATTTATTGACATATAAATGTTCATAATCAGAAGTTCTAATAGCTTTTATTTTATACATACTTTATATGTTATATTTTATAATGTATGTTCTTCCCATGGAAATGAGGGAAAAATAAAATAAAAACATTTTTTATTAGAAGAACTCTATACCAATATGACCTCAAATTTTTCAACTCATGAAGATTCTAAATATAGTTAGAAGTAGTAATACAAGGAAAGTTATAATACTTCTAACATACATTCCAAATATTTTATTTTATTTTTAATTATCTGTGTATGTATGGGTATTATGTGTGGAGTTATTAAAGTGACCGCACCACATGAGGTGGCCAGAGGAGGACATCAAATCTTTTGCTACTTGATTTACAGACATGAATGCCGATTACCAAACTGAGACCCTCTACACAATCATGGCACTCTCTACACAACCAGGGTACTCTCTATAAGAACCGAGCATTCAAGGACCCTCAGATAGCTGTCTTGTGTGAGGCTATGCCCGTGCCTGGCAAATACAAAAGTGGATGCTCACAGTCATCTATTGGATGGAACACAGGGCCCCCAATGGAAGAGCTAGAGAAAGTACCCAAGGAGCTGAAGGGGGCTGCAACCCTATAGGTGGAACAACAATATGAACTAACCAGTACCCCCAGAGCTTGTGTCTAGCTGCATATGAAGCAGAAGATGGCTTATTCGGCCATCATTGGGAAGAGAGGACCCTTGGTCTTGCAAACTTTATATGCCCCAGTACAGGGGAACACCAGGGCCAAGAAGTGGGAGTAGGTAGGTAGGGGAGCAGGGTGGGGGGAGGAAATAGGGGACTTTCAGGATAGCATTTGAAATGTAAATGAAGAAAATATCTAATAAAAAATTGAAAAAAAAATTGGAGTACTCTAGTAACCTCTGAGCCCTAATCTCTCCAGTTAATGTGACTAAAATTTCTCAGTTGGTAGCACTGTTTTCCTCACAAGCCTAACAAGATTTATTCCCTGAAATACATGGTAAAATGAAAAGAGAGAATCAGTTTCTCCTAAGCTGTCCTCTGATCATTCCCAGTATACCATCAAGTGTGTGTGCTTTTACACACACAATAATAATTATAAATATAATACTTTAGAAAATGTGAAAAACATCAAATCATTTGAAAAGGAAATTAAGCAAACAACTATAATTAAAATAGAGAAAAACAATAGTTTTAGCAGTAAATGCTGTTAAGAAGATAAAAGTCCTATTTTTCTATCCAGGGTTTCTCTGATTCAGGCCCATGCAGGAGAGCATTCAGGCAACAGAAGTAACAGAGCTTCTTGTACAGGGTCCCTTCTGGCCTTCATGCTCAGCCAGGAGATGGAGCTGATTCTCAGACATCTGTGCACCTGCCCCTCCAGATGAGAGCTTGCCTAACCCAATTCTTCACAGAGTTAGAAAGGGCAATTTGCAAATTCATCTGGAATAATAAAAAACTTAGGATAGCAAAAACCTTTCTCAACAATAAAAGAACCTCTGGTGGAATCACCATGCCTGACCTTAAGCAGTACTACAGAGCAATTGTGATAAAAACTGCATGGTACTAGTACAGTAACAGACATGTAGATCAATGGAATAGGATTGAAGATCCAGAAATGAATCCACACACCTATGGTCACTTGATTTTTGACAAGGGATCTAAAGTCATCCAGTGGGGAAAAAAATAGCATTTTCAACAAATGGTGCCAGCACAACTGGGTGCTATCATGTAGAAGAATGGGAATTGATCCATTCTTATCTCCTTGTACAAAGCTCAAGTCTAAGTGGATCAAAGACCTCCACATAAAACCAGAGACACTGAAATTGATAGAGGAGAAA
>NC_034597.1:95404898-95408603 GCF_900095145.1 Mus pahari
TGGTCTTGAAAACTTTATATGACCCAGCACAGGGGAAGGCCAGGGCCAAGACGTGCGAGTGGGTGGGTAGTGGAGCAAGGGCAGGGGGAGGGTATGGGGAATTTTCGGGATAGCATTTGAAATGTAAATAAGGAAAATAATAATAATAATAATAATAATATTAATAATAATAAGAAGAAGAAGAAGAAGAAAGAAAGAAAGAAAGAAAGAAAGAAAGAAAGAAAGAAAGAAAGAAAGAAAGAAAGAAAGAAAGAAAAAAAATGTGGTATATTTATACAATGGAATTCTACTCAGCTATTATAAACAATGAATTTATGAAATTCTTAGGCAAATGGATGGATCTGGCAGATATCATCCTGAGTTAGGTAATCAAATTACAAAAGAACACATCTGATATGCACTCACCGATAAGTGGATATTTTCCCAGAAACTTACAATACCCAAGATACAATTTGCAAAACTTATGAAACTGAAGAAGAAGGAAGACCAAAGTTTGAATATTTTGTTCCTTCTTAGAAGGGGGTACAACATACCCATGTAAGGAGTTACGGAGACAAAGTTCAAAGCTGAGACTGAAGGAATGACCATCTAGAAACTGCCCCACCCGGGGATCCAACCCATTAAAAACCACCAAACCCAGACACTATTGCAACAAGTTTTTGCTGACAGGACCCTGATATAGCTGTCTCCTGTGATGCTATGCCAGTGCCTATGAAATCCAGAAGTGGATGTTGAAAGTCATCTATTGTACGAAACACATGTTCCCCAATGAAGGAGCTAGGGAAAGTACACCAAGAACTGAAGGGTTCTGCAGCCCTATAGGAGCAACAACAATATGAACTAACCAGTATTGCTACAGCTTGTGTCTCTAACTGCATATGTAGCAGAGGATGGCCTATTGGTCCATCTATTGGAGGAGAGACCCTTGGTCTTGTAAAGATTCTATGCCCCAGTATAAGGGAATGCCAGGAAGTGGGAGTGGATGCATCCCTGAGCGGGGGGGGGGTGTCTAGGGGATTTTTGAGAGCAAACTAGGAAAAGTGATAGCATTTGAAATGTAAGTTAAGAAAACATCTAATAAAAGAAAAGGAAAAATCAATAAATATAAAAATAAGATAAAAATGAAAAGGGAAATTGAACAGTAAATCACATATACACACATAAAGTTTATTATTATATAAATACTTTTAGTTCATTTGTTGTTTGAAGACCTTTTAATTTATATTTGTTTTTCTATTTCTGATTAAGTTCAGTTTCAGTTTTAGAGATTCAAGAATTTGAATGAAAACCAAACAAGCAAACAAATATAGATTTGTTGTGCACAATGTCTTTGCTGTACAGACATCAAATATTTCCTAGATCTTATCTGGCTTTGGTCATATAACAACATACAGTGGGGACTTTTTTAGACATTAAGACCATACATAATTTATCATAATCTTTGGCACATTCTAGATAAAAGATTCAGTAATTTCTCAACTAAAAATAGTAGCTCAGAGTAGTAGATTCTGGTGTGTTTAAGTCAAATCTGTTTCAATTTTTTATTCTTTATGATTCCAATCTTCTATTAGCTTAATTTTCTTTGCATGAAATAGGAAGTGTGAAAAGGAGCTACTTGAACATAAATTTCACTGAATGGCTATATAAATACAATCCAACTTAGAATTTTATCCATAATATTTTTACCATTTGAAAAAATAAAGATCAACTGAAAAAAAAAGATAAAAAAAGAAAAGAAAAGAAAAGGCCCCTGCAATTTCCAAAAGTCACAAAAGTCTGATGAAAAAAAAAAAAAAGGTACAACTGAATGAAAAACAGTCCTGTGTACTTGTGCTTTAGAACAAAATTATTAAAATTTCCAAGATAAACAAATTGATCTATAGAGTCACTATTAAAATCATGAAAATATCAAATATATTTTGATAGAAAACAATTCTTGAAGATGATTTATTTGAAAACGATTTAAAAATCACATGCAGCCAAAACAGAGTAAGAGAGTGAACCAATCCAAATTTAGCAACTACTGCACAGCGAAAGTACCATAAATGTAGTGATTTGTCCACCTTCATTTATGAAAAGAAACCTGAAAATTATGTATCTAGTGAGATGTTAATATTCATAAAAATTAAAGGTCTCCTTTAACATAGGAATAAAGTGAGTGGATCAAGAGTGTGCCCAAGAGCTTATGTAGTTAAAGATTTGTTTTCTATTTCATTGTGTTGCTGGGAGAGAGTGACACATTTGAAAAGTAGATCATGATAGCCTTCAAATAATTGATTGTTTTCCCTCCAAGGGATTTGGTAATTTTTACCTTCTTTCCCTTTTTTTCTTTTCTCAGATTTGGTATTGGTGTTTGCATTGCCACAAATTCGTATACTAGTAATGACATCACAAGTGTGAATCTGAAGAGATAGTCAAACATGAACTGAAACCAATAAATAAGTAAATAAATAAAAATAAAATAGGCTTAGGTCAGTCATTGCTATAGTTAAGGAAAGTTGAGTAACAACACAGCAAAGATAAATTAATAATAGCAACAGTACTCAAAATGCTTAAAGATTACTACATCTTTCAATTAGACATGCATATCCCCAAGACAAAAATCTATGCAACGTGACCAAGCCAGCTCAGCCAGTCAACAGTTTCTCCAGCCCTGGAGTGAGGATTAAAAAGAAAAAAGACAATTAGACAACATTGTAGCATGACCTCAAGCAGTTCTGAAGTTGAAGCAGGTTTATTTTTTCCCAATCCACTTTACATGCAAGTATTAAGGGCAAGTAGTACAATGAGGAACAAACAAGACAACATAGTCCTATGATCGCTCCCTAAGGGGTTTATCAGGATGACCAAGATATCTGAGCCTACTTACCTGTCCTAGTCCAAAATCATATTCATGCCTGACACCTACTTCTTTGTTCCATCCTAAAATCAGATTCTTGCCTGAGCTTACTTCCTTGCCCTGCCCTAATATCAGATTCCTGCCTGAAGCCCATTTCCTTGTCCTTGGCCAGTGTCAGATTCCTACCAAGTGGCCCACAAAGGCTCTCCACAGCAACTTAATTAATTAAGGAAGAAGATTTGATCAATGCCATATATTATTAGCATATATTCTTTAAAAAGTTTCAATATATCTCTACACATAAATATTGTGCACTTTGATGCTGTGTCACTTTTTCTTCTCTATCTTCAGTCACTCCTTTCTACTTCTCTGCCATCCTTCATCATCGTTCTATTAATTTTAAGCCATTATGCATGACATCTTGACTCAACATATGCATGTAAATATGCAATCCTGACATACATTGGACTAATTTATTTCATTAACATGATGATCTTCAGTTCAATCCATTTAGCTTAGAATGAAATAATTTTACTTTTCTTTCTATGTGAAAAACAGTGTGTTATATATGATCCAATAATTATCCAGTCCTGTGAGATTACATTTATCGAACAGTAGTAAGTTAGAACACTTGAAAATACTTTGAATACAATTTTACTTGCAATATAAAATTTGAAATATTGAAATCAGAATTATAGGAGGATATATTCTTATTCGTATATACCTTATTTACAGTAGACATAAATTAAAAACACAACTCCCCATCTATAGCTAAAGATAGTATTTTCAAAAAATGACAAGCTAGGCGGTGGTGGCACACTCCTTTAATTCCAGCACTCGGGAGGCAGAGGCAGGCGGATTTCTGA
>NC_034597.1:95409115-95410846 GCF_900095145.1 Mus pahari
TGGGAAACAGATCCATGTGCTTTCCCTTAATACATAGACTTATCAGATTCTGGGTAGTCAGTCCTTGAGCTGACCCTTGGGTCTAGGCAGCTAGTCGCTGCCCAACNNAGGAATTTATCACTCGAGGAAGAAGGAAGTTTGTGATCTAAAAGGCACCAGGGTGGATACTTAGAACCATAGGTAGCTGAGTTACACCCATACACTAGCATTACAATGGCCTAAGGGGAAGGTGGACTATAGGATCTTTGACAAGGACATGAAGCCCTTGACCCCAGCTGCTGTCTTTGAATTGTCTTTAGGTGAGGCTGTCTTTGATCCCAGTTGTGAACATTTTATGTTATCCCAGTTGTTTCCTGCCAGCCCNTCCAGGTTTGCATTCCTCTGTTTTGTGTACCTACTTCCCTATTTTCTCCTGTATAAATGGTCTGATGCTCAGTTTGAGAATTGGCATTCAGATACCACACTCTCTTGTTTCCATGTCTGTTTGTCACCCCTCTTTCGCCGAATCCTCACTCACCTGCAACCAGAGACCCGTTCCCCGCAGATCAGGGACCCCAGAAAAGTCCGTCTGCGGCACTTTATAGCATAGATATAAATGATGCACCTCCACACCACAAGAGAAAAATCCTTACAGTTAAAAATTAGATTTTATTAAAATAAGTTTTGCTTTTGAGCTGGAGGAGAATTTTGACATATATTTTCTCAAGTTTCCACCTTTCTCTATGATGTATTAGCAAGGGAGGGGGGGGAGTTACTTCCGTCTTACTGGGATTTCTGAGAATGTCTACTTTTCAATGCTCTTAATGAGTAAAAGCCTTATTAAACTTAGAGGAAGCTGTGAGATCTTGAGTCAGATTCTACAAGCTTAAAACTCTGTTTTTAGACATGTTATTTAACATCTAAACTCAATTTTATCAAGGTAATATAATTCTAAATTTACAGGCCTACTGTGAAAACTTAATGAGAAAATACCTCTGAAATGCTCAGAGTAAGACTCTGGAAACACAATATAAGTGCTTCTTTATTTATGCTTTCAAGTAAAAAAAGCTGTGGTTATGTAGGTGATTGGAAGAACAAATAACATCAGTTTGCCACCAGGTTCTTTAGTGGAAGCATTTAATTCCCCAAATTCACAGTTTCTACACTTTGGGTTGGATTTAATTCATATACAATTAAAAATATAAACATATTTTCAAAAGTTCAAAATGGATTAATTAAAAATGTATAAAGAAATGAATAAAGTAAGAAAATATATAAAAGAATCATGTAGTTGATTAAAAAACTTATTTGATTTTACAAATTTGCAGTGGGTCTTAAACAATTTTCTGATTATGATTTATGTAAAATTGTAACTTTCAATGTAAAAAAATTTTACTAACTTTTCTCATAGAGAAATAAATTATAAGCTCAGTATGATATAGTCTCCAGTTGATATTACAATGTCTTTTATTAATTTTTTGTTATTAAACATAGGAGCATCTTTTATAATATAGATGAAAACAGCATCTGTTCTAGTCACAGGTTTTTGTTTTAAACAATTGTGGTATTATTTTGTTTTTCCCGTTAAACCGAATTTACATTCTAGAAAAGAGAGGAATCAAGTTAATTTTAAGTAAATAATTGTATTTACTTTGGTATTTAATTCATGAGTAAAAAAGGTTATATATATATATATATATATATATATATATATATATATATATATAAATTATATAAATTATATATATATAT
>NC_034597.1:95410955-95428395 GCF_900095145.1 Mus pahari
ATATATATATATATATATATATATATATATATATATATATACATACACTAGATGGAGAGAGGAGAAGTTTTAGAATGTATAAAATCACCTAAAAGCACTTTACTGTGGCTCCAGATACATATGTAGCAGAGGATGGCTTTTTCTGATATCAGGGGCAGGCAAGGCCCTTGGTCCTGTGGAAGTTTGATATTCTAGTGTAGGGGGATGTTCTAGTGTAGGGAGATGCTGGAGTTCTAGGGCAGGAGAGGGTGGTTGGGTACAGGAGCAGCCTCATAGAGGCAAAGGGGAAGTAGGAGACAGCAGATATGGGATGGGAGGGAGTTTTGGAGGAGTAACTGGGGAGTAGGGTATCATTTGATATATAATCTAATGGAATGATTAAAACACAAATCTTTCAAACAT
This sequence comes from Mus pahari, assembly GCF_900095145.1. Lineage (NCBI taxonomy): Eukaryota > Metazoa > Chordata > Mammalia > Rodentia > Muridae > Mus > Mus pahari. Next base: position 95,411,358 of record NC_034597.1, read on the forward strand.
CCCATGGACCCCTGCAAGTTACCTGAACATGTAAGCAGACAGATAAAACTAGACCTTTGAAAAAAGTCATAAGAAAAGCTACAACAACATAACATAAATAACTATAATTTTATTCCAGTAACCATATTAGAGCAGGAGTAAGGCCTCTCTCAAACACTATCAAATAAAAAGATAAAAGATAGAAAAGGATTAGCACTTTCGGAGTTGATCATCTGTGAGGTAGCATAGAACCAAACTACTAATTATTGCCAAATTATTGGGTACCATATGAACTTCATGGCAAACCCCTAATACTTGAGTTACAGATCATGGAGAAATCAAGCTGGTGTTCACAGAGAAAATATCTCTACTGGCAGATACATGGGAAGAGAAGTAATCAACACTTTTACCCAAGTATGAATTTTGCAAGCTAATAAAAACTATCCAGGTAATCCCACTGGAGCATTATTAACATATATATTATGGACGTGAACACCCTCTTTCTGATTAGACTTTAAACCCACTTCATAGTGCAGAAATAATGTCTGGTACCATTAGTAGGGTAAGAAACTATGACTGGGTATATTATATGTGCAAAATGAAAACATATAATCATTCTGTTAGATGGACACAATATTAAACTTACTCCTAAAAATTTATTTTATTCATAATCACTGAAGCTCAATCCTTGTAAGAGAACCTTATTTCTGCAGGAAAATGCAAATAAAATGCACATGCAGAACCAGTCAATGAACAGTGGAAAAAAGATAGTATAGTGCTCATATCTAAAAAGTACATTTGTATCACCATTTCTTTTCCTGGGATTCAGATATTATCACAGAAGAGGAGCAGAGAGATTATAGAAAAGAAACAGTATATAAAAGAACGGTGAACATTTCTTTTTCCAGACACAATGTAGCAGTTGCACATATGAACTCACAGGAACAGTACTGAGAGTGCAGATTTGAATTAATGCAAAGAACTATTTCCAAACAGGTTCACATCTTGCTTTGCACTGGTAACGCTTACTTTCCACTCCCTGTGGTGGGTGATGGGATAGAATGGAGTTTACAGCATTTATATACATTTATTAAAATAAGTTTTGAACTCACTTGCACAGGAAACAGCTTCCTGAATATAGCAGCGATAGTTCAAGCATTAAGATCAATAGTTAATAAATGGAACCTCATGAAACTGATAAGGTTCTGTAAGGCAAGGGACACTCTCAACCGGACAAAATGGAAGCCTACCGAATGGAAAAGGTTTTTCACCAATCCCACAGCTGACAGAGAGTTAATCTCCAAAACATAAACAGTCAACTATATTTCAACAAATCAAACAAGCCAATGAAAACTTTAGGTACAAACATGAACAGAGAGTTCTCAATAGAGAAACCTCAAATATCCAAGAAACTAAGAAATGTTCAGCATCCTTACTTATTAGGGAAATACAGGTCAAAACTATTTTGCGATTTTATTTTCACCTTTCAGACAGGTGAAATTCAAAACCACAAGTGTCCTCCTTCTGTCACTAGGCTTTAAGTTGTGGGGCTGAGAGACAGGATCAGTGCCAAAAGCTTCATCCTAGAATGTATTGAGCTTTTCCTGCATGATGTGCTGGGCTAATGGGGGGGGCACAGAACTTGTGATAGGAATAAACCAATGACTGGTTCAACTTGAGGCCCATATCATGAGAGGGAGACCGTGACTTACAATGCCTGTTGCGCCAGAACCAAAGGCTGGATAGCCGAGATAAGCAGGATAGAACCAAACAGTACTGGCAAGAAAATGTCAATGAGATGATTCCTAATGCTTTTATACTCATAGATTATTGACTAGCCCAATTTTTAAATTATTATTATTTTATTTAATCATTTATTTATTTATTTATGTATTTACACTCTAGATTTTATTCCTCTAAACCCCTGGTTCACCATCCAAATGTTCCACATCCCATACATCCTCCCCACTTCCCTGTGTCCACAAGGATGTCCCCAATCCCCAACCCCAACCCAACCCAACAAGACCTCTAAACTCCCTAGGGCCTCCATTCTCTTGAGTGTTAGGCAAGTCTTCTCTGACTGAATCCAGACCCAGCAGTCCACTGTTGTATATGTGTTGGGGGCTTCATTACAGTTGGTGTATGCTACCTGGTTGGTGGTCCATACAGTGTTTGAGAGATCTTGGGGGTCCAGATTAATTGAGACTGCTGGTCCTCCTACAGGTTTGTCCTCCAGCTCAGCTTCTTTCATCTTTTCCCTAATTTGATCATAGGAGTCAGTAGCTTCAGACCATTGGTTAGGTGCAAATATCTGCATCTGACTCTTTCAGTTGCTTGTTGGGTCTTTCAGAGGGTAGTCATGATAGGTCCCATTTTTGTGAGAGTTCCCGAGCCTCAGTAATAGTGTCAGGCTTTGGGACCTCCCCTTGAGCTGATCTAGCCCAACTATTATCAGAGAGTCTTCCTGCAACAACTGATGGGAACAGACACAGAGAACCACAGCATTATAAAGATATTGGGGAATTCTGTGGAGAAGGGAAGAAACTGTAAAAACCATGTGGATTGAAGGCACTACATAAACATAGTCCACAGAATCAACTAAGCAGGGCTCACAATTATTCACATAGACTTACATGACAATTACAGATTGTGCCTAGATTGGAGCTAGGTTACGTGTGTGTGTGCACATGTGTGTGTGCGTGTGTGTGTGTGTGTGTGTGTGTGTGTGTGTGTGTGTGTACACAGATAATGGTTGATTAACTTGCTGTTCTTGTGGGCTCCTAAAATTGGGAATATGGAGGTTCATAGACTTTACAGATCTGTAGAACTTACGTTTTTCTTCTTTGGCAGCTTGCATGGTACTTTCTTATGCCTCAGTTAGGAGTCTTGCACGTCAGTTCCAATTTATGTCCATTGTATTCTATGTCTGAAATGTGTGCTATCATTAACAAGAGGTTATAACTTTGATTTCTAGACAGAAACCAATACAATGTCAAAAACCTATGTTGCTTATAGAATGTTTTATATACTTCTTTCAAAAAACAGTAAAGGATAATTCCAAAATACCCATGGAAGGAGTTACAGGGTAGAGCAGAGATTATAGGAATTACCATCCAGAGACTGCCCCACCTGGGCATCCATCCCATATACAATCACCAAACCCAGACACTTTTGTGGATACCAACAAGTGCTTACTGACAAAAGCCTGTTATAGCTGTTAAAAGCCTGCAGAGAGGCTTCACCAGTGCCTGAAAAATACAGAGTTGGATCCTTGCAGCCTAACATTTGACTGAGCACAGGATCCCCAATGAAGGAGCTAGAGAAAGGACCCAAGGAGCTGAAGGGGTTAGCATCCCCATAGAAGGAACAACAATATGAACTAACCAGTATCTCTAGTGCTCCCAGGGACTAAAACACCAACCAAAGAGCACACATGATGGGACTCATGCCTTTAGCTGTATATGTAGCAGGGTATGGCCTAGTTGATCATCAATGGGAGGAGAGACCCTTGATCCTATGAAGGCTCTATGCCCCAGTGTAGAGGAATGCCAGAGCCAGGAAGCAGGAGTGAGTGGGTGGGTTGGTCAGTGAGCGAGGGGAAGGGGAGGAGATAGGGGGTTTTCAGAGGGGAAACCAGGAAAGGGGATAGCATTTGAAATGTAAATAAAGAAAATATCTAATAAAATAAAGCTGACAATTGTTTATGTTAGAGACTACAAAAAGCATTAGAATCCTGTGACATGATTCAAACACACAGGGAGATATATTTTTAAAGATTAGATAACTAGAAATACTAGAAAGAAGTAGATATGCAAACTGCTTCGTGATAAACAAGCAGAATAGCAACACAAGTGAAAGAAGATCATGTTTCAACTCTCACATCAGTGAATATTTACTGAATTCTAGTGGTTTGGTAAAATGAAACACATAATTTTTAATGGGTTTAATGGAAATTTTAGCCTCAAGCCATATTATTAAAGTCAGATTAATGAGGTGTTTTTAATCATATTCAACCAGTCCTGAGAATCAAATCATACATAGTTGTAATCTGATTGCTCACACAGACCCCTTTGGCCTTTTGAAAATTACTTAATCCTTTTCTTTATATTGGCATTGTAAACTAACTAATAATAAGGCCTTTTTAGTTATAAACACTATCATTAAAACTGTAAAACTAACAAAATAATACATAATGAATTTACTTAGAGAGAATATTATTTTGTATAGATTATTTGTACTACATTATATAAAATATGGTTAGTAATAAATCATGGTTTAAAACCTAGAGATTTAGATTTCTAAATCTAAGAAAAGCCTACTTTCCATGAAAATCTAAAATTAGTAAATGTTGTCATATAGATCTGTGAATAGTCTGCAATTTCTCTCAAAATAATATACAGTTTAGAAATTCCCATGCATATAAATATAAAACACAAGGAAAATGAAAACAAGTGCAGAAGCAGAGCTCTTCAGCTCTCAAGAACTAAGCTGTGGTATGCACTTCAAAAGTTTCCATTTAATAACAACTAACTTCGATCATACAGTTAACTAATGACAGTGGTATGTTGCTAATTTCAGTTTCTGATTTAGTCCTGGAATAATGTTTAAGGTTAGAGAGGAAAATAAGAATGGGTAGACACAGATCAAATCCTGGGTTCCTGTGGAGATGTGTTCACTCTGAGGGAACACACCTCCTGGTGCCAGCAATCTAGAAACTGAATTTGTTTATGAGGAAGAGCATAAGGGGAGAGGTTAGTTTCTCACTGTAGGAAATGACTGGGGATGAGCAGTCTTATGCCATAAGCATGGGGGTAGTATCAATATTCCTGTGAAGATTTTGACTAGATATCACTGTTTTAGTGAATTACTCTAATGAAAGCTTGGTTGTTCTACTTTTGATGTACAATTAATTCTTTTCTTAGTATTTAACATAATTTTGGAAACAATATATCTGTGTTGTTAGAGTAAAAGATGTATTCCATTCAACTAATTAATTAATGTTGGGGCTCTTGCTTGAAATTCCAATGTAAACTCAGTAAAACGTGACTACTAGGTTCTTGGAAGTTTAGACATCCTAATAACATTTAGGAGTGTTCTTTTGTTGTTCTTGCTTGTTTGTTTGTTTTTTCTTTATTGCTGATGTTTTGAGGCTTGTTTAGTTCATTTGTTCTCTTTTCCAATCCAAGCAAGGCAAGGAACCATTAGTTGGAGTGTGATTTGAACAAAATAGCATATCCCAGGAATAGGAAACCTTTGAGTCGGAAGCTTTTAGTCACGGTAGAGAGCCTTCATAATTCTGGATGCAGTGACAGAGTATGAATACTAAGGGAGACTTTACCTTTCCTATTATATATATATATATATATATATATATATATATATATATATATATATATATATATATAGATACTATGTACTTTCAGAACATCTTTTGGATGTGAAAAGTCATCAGGTGATTTAAGACACAGAAACTAACTCTCCTTTTCATTGTAATTAGAGCATGCTAAATATAACTTAAATAATCCATCTTTCTCAAAGATGATACCTGGCATATTTTTTCTTTTGTGGTTTTACCAAGGACTAAGTTTTGCCATACCCACTCCAGTGGAAACTGTGACAGGCCCAAAAGCTTGGATGCAGTTCGGAGGTAAAATGTTTCACTGAAACTTAGTGTCCTGGAGTCTTGGCATCCTGTAGCATGGATGCTCCAAACTTGTCCTTGTGCCAGATGGAGAACGGATCTGTGTGCTTTCCTGCAGTATTGTTTTATTTTAAGTGGCTCCAAGGAATGATTTGACATATAGCTAAGTTAGATTGCCCTCCACCAGTGTTCCAATATCCTAGGAAATCCTTGAGCCTACCTTGGGTTTTGAATTTAGTAAGAATGCTACTCATTCAGACAAAATGCCTCCAGTGTAGATAGTGATAGAAATCAGGCATTACAATTTACTGGATAAGAGCTAGAAATCCCAGGGCTAGTTCTACAAAGTAAACTTAGAATAACAGCTGAGTCACTCCCATATACAGGAATTTACAACGGTTAGGGAGAAGGTGGATTATACAGTAGATTAGAGTCAGAACTAGGGTAAGGGAATAAAGCTCTTGCCCGTGGCTTCTAAGAATAAGCTGACCTTAGGTGGGGCTGCTTTTCACCCAAGTTGTAAACACTGATTTTTATCCCAGTTGTAAACTGCCTGGTTCTGTCAACTTTTATGTATGCATTTTTCTGTTTTGTGTAAAGAGTCATTTTGCATTGGGTAATGTCAGTGTACCTTGGATGACCTTAATGTATTACCTAACGTATTACCTAACTTCCTTGTTTTCTTCTGTAATATAAGTCTGATGCTCACTTTGAGATAAGACACTCAGATCCAACACTCTCTCTCTGGTGTTCATGTCTGTCACCTTGCAGATTCTTTGCCCACCTGAGTACTGGAATCATGATTCTCCCGTGGGTTGAGGGACTGAATGAGTCCAGTCTGCTGAAAAGTTATCAGACTGTCATCAGATATACTGGACAGATGGTGTGGTGGTGTATATCACATACCCATTAATCATTGGCACAAGAAGTTGAAACAAGAGAACACTGAGTTCAGCAGAACCTAGGACAGTAGCCTGATGCTTGGAATTTCTCTCATAGATGCCATATATCTGATTAAATAAATAAAACACAGAAACATTCTAATACTTTTCCAGATTTTTATGCATTTTTCTATGTTTTCATTTTTTGACTAATTGGCAATTTGAAAAGTATATACACTTCAACATATGGCATTTATCTTGTTTCATGCATATATTTGCTAAAAGTAGTAACTATCCTTACAGTCTTAACAATGCTTTCATTAATTTTGCAAGGAAATTAAGTGCCTACCCAGGTACAAAGCTTATAAAGGTCAAGCACCTCTGTGTCAGGTTGAAAATGGAAGCCATGATTGACTAAGCTAAGGTAGGAATTTTAAGAGTTTATTTTCCTTTAGATTCATAACTTTAGTGATTAGGTTCAGTAATACTTCTTTATTTTGATAATGTGAACTGATGAGGGAAAAAGATTATGTTTTTCATTTTTCTGTAAAATTAATACAAATAACATGAAAAGTTAAAGATTTGAGAAAAATGCAGTTAAATTGAAAATTTTGTTACAAGATTGATAAAGCTTCACACATACCCACAAACAAAATTTTGTTACAAGTTTGATAAAGCTTCACACATACACACAAACAAAATTTTGTTACAAGTTTGATAAAGCTTCACACATACACACAAACAAAATTTTGTTACAAGATTGATAAAGCTTCACACATACACACAAACACAATCACGCACATACACACACACAAACACATGATCACACACACTTACACACATTAACACACACACTAAAACACACACATACACACTAACAAATGATCACATATACACACAAATATAAAATCACACACCACACACACACTAACACATGATCACACACTCATACAACACACCCTAACACATGATCACACACTCATACAAATACACATACACAAACATACACACACTAACACATGATCACACGTACACACAAGCATACAATCACACACATACACACAATACACTAACACATCATCACACACACACTAACAAACTAACACATCATCATACAAAGTAACACATCATCACATACACACAAATACACAATAACACACATACCCACACACTACACAGGATCACACACACATTTTCTAAGAGACAGTTTAATTTAAGTTCAGTTTTAGGCAGCAAGAGAATTGTGCCTTTTAAAAGCTTCAATTCTTGTATGTGCTATTTCATACGTGAAGCTGTTTACTGTGTTTTCTCTTCTGCTCTTATGTTGGTTCTGCCTAAGGTAATTGAACGCTACTACTCTTACAATAATAAGGTAACATTTATTTACTAATATTGTACGTAAAATAATGGAACTATATTATGTATTTACCAAATGATTTTAAATAACACCTTAAGCATTCCCTTTTCTATAAAAACTTTTGTTATTTTAAATCCAAATGAAAGTCACAATAGAAGAATTGTTTCAGTCAAGTTTATTTTGGCAGTGAATGTAAGCAAAATCTCATTTAATCAGCTTTCACCTAAAAGGTTGGATGTGTGGGAATAAATATAAAACACTACTGTTGAATTAGTATTAATTGAAGGATATATATTTATTAATGTAAATATATGTACTAAGTAAAATTACTGTTAAGTGTTATAACTCTGAGAGTCCAGGCTATAGTTAGCACAATGTCATTATGGAAATGTATTTATTCTTGAAAAAATATTTATTCTTGAGGTGTTTTTATTTTTTCATGAAATATATGTTGTTTGTGTCCAATCACCTGTACCAACTACTACCAGATCCCAGACTCTCAAACCAACCAAATTCTTATGGTTTCTTTCCCTTTAAACACACACACACACACACACACACACACACACACACACCAAGTACTAACTATGGAGCAGTTTCTTACTGGCCACTCACTCAGGAGCCTGCATCCTGTCAGCTTTATTTATGTAGAAAACAGACGAACAAACAAACCACCAAAAATCAAAAATCACCTTTTCTGAACTTTTCTGAATTCTATAAAAATACTATAAACACTATGTACTGGTTTTGAAGGCATGAAGGGGTCATGCAGAGCAACTGAGGCCGTGGAAGCACTGTGAGAGGCCATGGAAGGCCATTGGTGAAGGTGCAGCCTCAGTTGCGGTTGATGGTCCAGGACTGAAGGGGTCACAGCAGCATTTTGGAGATGCCAGTACCATGAGATGACCACCAGGAACAGCAGCAGTAGTGAAGTACAGGCAGCTGGAGCTGGAGCCGAGAAGACAAGGTATGTGCTACAAAGGGCATGGCTGGAGAAGTGGTGACCCAAGCCCTTGGAGGAGCCCAGAAGATTGTGAGATGGATCCCAGACATTGGATGGTTGGAGATTGATTCTTCTTTTGATTGTGACTGTGCCCTGATATTTTTTCCTCTTGAACGAAGTTTTTTTTAGTGAAGCCCACAGTTAAGAGACTTAACTGTGAATTTTAAAGTACTTTGTATTTTAAAAGATACTGGATATTTTAAAGGGATTGAACTATTAATATGTAAAGACTGTGGGACTTTTAAAGATATTTAGATCTTGGGGATGAATAAGAACTAAGGATTGAGGATTACTAGTGATGTGTTTGTGTGTCAAGTTGACAAGGGGTCAATTGTACTGGCTAATTCTGTGTCAACTTGACACAGCTGGAGTTATCACAGAGAAAGGAGCTTCAGTTGGGGAAATGCCTCCATGAGATCCAGTGGCAGGGCATTTTCTCAATAGTGATCAAGGGGGAGGGCCCCTTGTGGGTGGTGCCATCTTTGGGCTGGTAGTCTTGGGCTCTATAAGAGAGCAGGCTGAGCAAGCCAGGGGAAGCAAGCCAGTAAAGAACATCCCTCCATGGCCTCTGCATCAGCTCCTGCTTCCTGACCTGCTTGAGTTCCAGTCCTGACTTCCTTTGGTGATCAACAGCAGTATGGAAATGTAAGCCAAATAAACCNTTTCCTCCCCAACTTGCTTCTTGGACATGATGTTGTGCAGGAATAAAAACCCTGACTAAGACACACTACTTACAAAATTTAATAAATAGAACCTTTTGTAACTGCAGAGCTTCTGCATGTCAAAAGTCACCATATTTGCAATAAATGGTAGTCTATAGAATAATTATATTTTTAACTATTAAACTTTTGACAGAGGACTACTATCCAAAATATATACAAAATGAAAACCCAGAATATCAAGAAAACAAATAATACGATGGAGAAATCTTTGAAGAAAAATGAAAATGGCTGAGAAACAGTCAAAAAATGTTCAATAACCTGTAGCATTACAGAAATCTAAATCAAAACTACTTTAAGATTTTATCTTATACAAGCATACTGCTCAAGATATACGTATGAAGAAGACCTAATTGAAATTATCAAATATCAGGGAGAAAGAGTCTCAACTGAAAAGCTCTTTCATCAAATAAAGGTTAAAGTACCATGAGTCAATTACCTCTAATTGAATTCTTAGCATAAGATGTCCTATGGGAGCCCATCACAGTTAATACCAAGGTTATTGGCAGATCTTCACAAATGAAAGGTAAGAAGGGCTGATTGCTGAGGACAACACCTACAAAACTCACTGATCATGGAGGAGTGCCTATCAAGAGCTTTCACACCTATGGACTAGCATTCCTTGTAGTGGATAGTATCCTGCATGCTAACACAGGAAAAAAGGTAAACACAAATTCTCCTACAAGAGGAAGCAGCCTGCCTACAAAAAAAATGCTGGTGCAAAAGAGGCACACATATTTCATTGGAATAATCAACCAATAGCTGATTTGATTTAAGGCTTACTCCATGAGACTGAACCTAACCACAACATTGCTTATATAGCCAAGAACCGGAAACTCTACAGGTTAGGGAATAGTGTAAATCCAAATACTATTGTTTAGCAAAAGGGAATACAGCAATAAAATAACTCCTGATGACATTCTCTTATATTCCTAGATCTCTGTCTTGCTTAATCCAAATTATAGTAGCTTGCTCCTGCAACAGATTAAAACAAAAACCCACATCCAGAGATTATGCAGAAGTGAGAGTTCTTAGAAAACATAGCCCCTCAGGGCACAGGGAAATCTGTTAAAGAGGAAACAGAAAGAGTATAAGAATGAGAAGGTCTTATGGGTCCCATAGGGCTAGAGCACATATGAACTCTTAGAGACTGTGACAGGATATAAATGGCCACCACAGGTCTGCACCAGGTAGGGTCTTAGTGCTGTCCTAGAAAAATTAACTCAGACCTTGACCCATAATTCAGAAGCTATCTGAACCTCATAGCCAGTTACAAATGAGAGTTCAGTTTTCTTAGATGCTTCAACACATCTGTGCAAGCTCTTCTGGCCTCTAGAATCTCCATTGGGAAGTCAGCTGTAATGCTAATAGTCATTAAACATTGGAGAAGTGGAGGAATGGAAAACTGTGGTAGGAATATATTGTATAAGTGATGATCCATTTTCATAAAAAATACATGAACAAATTAGCTCTTTAAGAGTCTCACTCTGTATAAAATCCTACTTTAAAGGTAAGCCTATATAAACTCTACTATAGAGGCCCAATGTGAACAAACATAATGCCATATTCGAAGGTTCTTTGTCTCATAATGTAAAGCAAGGGCAAAAAAATTTTTTGTTTGTTTTGTTGGTTGGTTGATTGTTTTTACATCATAGGACCTTTTCATGTAAATCATATCTTCAAATTTTAACTTTTTATGGGATTCTTTTTATGTGAGCATGTGTGTCTCTGAATCCATGCATTTTTGTGCTTTTTCTTTGGCTCTTTTTCTTGTTTTACTGTTTTGTCATATTTTGATTTACTTAATTTTTATTTACATTATTTTATTTAATTTTGTGATATTATTATCCCTTTGCTACATTTTTGTTTTCTAAGGAGAGAAAGTGTGTGCATCTGGATGAGAGGGAAGATAGAGAGGAACTGGAAGGAGTAATGGGACAGAAAAAATATCCAAAATATGGTGTATAAATAACCATTTTTAATACTGAAAAAAATTTTAAGATGGTAAAATAAAAAGTGACAAAACATTAAAGGTTGGACATCTTGACACATACCTTTCATTCCAGAAATTTGTTGGCAGAGTCAAGTGCATCTCCTTGAATTTGGATTAGACTTACGTGCTTCACAAATTCAAATTTATCTATGGTACCTTAGTAAGAAATTGTCTCAAAACAAAATAAAAGCAAAGAGGAAAATTAAACAGTTCTTCAAGAGAAGAGAATATGACATGTGCCAGAAAATATGTCTGGGAACACCAGGGGCACAACTTCAGTGTCATCACTCAAGATGAGTGGTTTGTTTGAAGATTAGCAACGTTTTGATTAACTATGTATCATGGTCTGTGACAAACTATACAAACTTAGACACTCCTGGTATCCTGTCAATTTTTATGTCAACATGATAGAAGCAAGGGTCATCAAAGTGGAGAGAACCTAAATTGAAATAATTTCTTTATAAGATTGGGTTATAGGTATGTTTGTAAGGCATTTTCTTAAAAAGTTTTAAGGGCAAAGCCAATTGTGGATGAGGATGCCCATGGGCTGTTGGCCCTAATTTCATCCTTCATGGCTTTTCCTTATTTTTCTACTTCTACCTACCTGCCTTGTTTGAGTTTCGGCCTCGCTTCTCTCAAGGCATTCTGAAATTTCCCGTACATAGTTGGAAATAGAACACTATGACTTATGGGAACTACATATAACTATACAAATGTGCCCATAAGTATAACTATTTTATAATAATTAAAATAGCACCAGATGTAATGGAAGCTATTTAGAGCATTGATAATGAATGTACGTGACTTAGGCCTCTCGCTGTCTTTCTTTCTTTCGTTCTTTCATTCTTTTGTTCTTTCTTTCTTTCTTTCTTTCTTTCTTTCTTTCTTTCTTTCTTTTATTTAGGTTTTTTATTTTATTTTTAATTTATTTTTACACTCGATAATCCATTCCCCACCTGCCTCCCTAATCCTGCCACAGACAGGGCTCAGTGGGCCCTCCTCAATCAGTGTGAATCAGAGTCTCAGACAGATGGGCATGGAGTCAGCAAATGACAAACAGATAAGACAGGAGAGAATGTGTATTGAATTTGATTGTATTGTCACAAAGTGAACACCAGTCTTATATAATACAGAAAACAACGGGGTAGGATGTCACACAGCAGGCAAAGTACATTGAAGTTATCTGACACAAAACAAAGGAATGACTTCAAAGGACTTACAGGAACCAGGTAATATTTACAGTAAAGAGGGAACAGCCCTGCCTAGGGTCAGCTAATGACAGGTAAGGATTTCACACCCTCTTCACAGTATGTGCTACTCTACTCTAGCAGACCTTCTCATGAATAGTGCAATACTACAACTCCCCTATTTCCTAGGCCTTGGTAAATTCTTGCATGAGTATAACTTGGCTGTTTTTTAAGTATCTGTAGTGAATCTCCATTTGTCAGAAGAATACACCAACTTGCTTCTAATATTCAATGTAGTTTGAAATAGTTGGCTGTAATGAAGATTCTAAGTGTACTTTGCTAAGCTTGACCTAAGACTTCTAACTCTTATCCAGTAAAATACTGTAAGAAAGCATGCAAGACCCTCCACAATATTACAGGGACAAATCTGGGGGCATTCAAGCTATGGGAGTGCCAAGAGGCTGAGTTTACTTGAAACTCTTTGCCTTGGGACTGCTTCCAAGTTTCCAAACCTGTAATGCAAGTCACTACTGGAGTGGATGTAGCACAATCTACCCTCCAACTGCTCCACACCCCGCACCTCCACCCTATCCTACCCTGTCTCCCCATGGATTCCCCCACCCCCCACCCCACCTGACCTCTAAACTCTCTGAGCCCTCCAGTCTCTTTAGGGTTAGGCGCATCATCTCTGAATGAACACAGACCCTGCAGTTATCTATTTTATGTGTTTTGGGGCCTCATATCAGCTGGTGTATGCTGTCTGTTTGGTGGTCCAGTGTTTGAGAGATCTCAGGGGTCCAGATTAACTGAGAATGCTGGTCCTCCCATAGGGTCGCTCCTCTCCTAAGCTTCTTTCAGCCTTCCCTAATTCAACAATAGGTGTCAGCTGTCAGCTGCTTCTGTCCATTGGTTGGGAGCAAATATGTGCCTCTGATTCTTTCAGCTGCTTGTTGGGTCTTTCAGGGGGCAGTCATGATAGATCCCTTTTTGTGAGCGCTCCCTAGCCTCAGTAATAGTGTCAGGCCTTGGGACCTACCCTTGAGCTGCATTCCACTTTGGGCCTGTCATTGGACCTTCTTTTCCTCTAGTTCATCTCCATTTCCATCCCTGTAATTCTTTCAGACAGGAACAATGAGAACATCCTGAGTTTTGCAGGCAAATGGATGGAACTAGAAGGACATAACATGTTATGTACTCATTAATAACTGGATATTAGCCAAAAAATAAAGTACTGAATACCCAAGATGAAGTCCATAGAACTTAAAAAGCTCAACAAGTTGAAGTGCTCAAGTAAGGATGCCTCAATCCCACTTGGGAGAGAGAAAAAAAGCAATCGCAAGTGGGGAGGGAGGGAGGGACCTGAGAGGAAATATGGACAGAGTGGGGGTAGGAGGGAGATGGTAACCTGATCTGGTATTGGGTGAGGGAAAAGGACTGAATCCCTGAGGGCCAGCAGAAAGAATGTAAACAGGAAATAGGAGGTTGGGGACCCCCTCCCCCAGGATGCATCAGAGACCTGGGAGGTTAGAGACTCCCAGGACTGAAAGGGAGGGACCTTAGATGAAACACCTGACAGTAGGGAGAGAGAACTTATAGAGCCCATCTCCAACAGGAAGACAGGACATCAAATGAGGCATGAGGTTGCCAACCAGCAGTCACATCTCTGACCCATAATTGTTCTTGTCTAAGGCCTCTTTCTGATAACACTTTTAAAACAAAGTGAAGAAAATATTCACTTACTGTCACCTCTGAATTAAAGAAACTTATAAAGAGTTACAGAAACAAATATAAGAGTTGGGACTTAATACATTATCCAAAATTGGGAATCATTTTACATTACAGCATTTTGCAAATTCCAGAAGCATTATTAGCTAAAAAAAAAAAAAAAAAGAAGTTAATTATATAACCTATAACAATCAAAATGACAGTGTAAATAGCAATTCTACATTGCCAAGGATTTAAGCGTTTTGCAAAAATCACAAAATTAAAAAGATATTTTTAGGCAGGATACTAAAGTGATTAAGACTTTATAGTGTTGTTCATAAAATTACATGAAAGGCACAGTTACAACACAGATGGTCTATGTTAGTTCAGGTCCAAATTGCTTCAATATAACATAACACGGGATACATAATTTTGAAGTTTTTCTTAAAGCATGACTGTAGATCGTATGAAAAAATATCATATAAAAATACTTTACTTGTAACAATCCTTTCACCTAAAATCTGAATAATTTCTAGCTAATGGGAGCAGTATTGTAGTATTGTACTGAAATGATGATATACATTTTTATAAATTTCAAAACTGTATGAAAATTTTATGTATATCAACTCTATAGGAAAGGTATCATCTCATAGTTTGGTTTCATATAAATCGGCATCTGAAGATAGTAAATAGTCCATTTGCTAATTTTTTGTGTTCCTTAGATAACTTTGAGGATCCTGCTGAATCGTATACATTTGAAACATAAAGTGCACACAATCCACTACACGCACTACAACCAGATCATGAATATTGATACCTGTTATAACTTTTAGTTTCCTTCTATAAAAACAAAAGATAAACACAGACCTGGAAAAATGATATGTCTTATTATATGAATCAGAATTTCCGAATGTAGTCATGTGAATATTAACATATCAAAGTTTTTATAATAAGATTAACTTTCTTATATGAAGGTACATCATACTTTCTAACTTTTTTTCTGTCTTAAGGATGATTGTAAATACACACACAGAGACACACACACACAGAGATATATATATAGAGAGAGAGCTCCCAGAAGTAGCAAGACTACTTACTGTTCAGTATAATTTGATATAACATGTGGACAATATCTGTGTTTCATACATTAATTTAGTTTTAGAAAATACCCTGGCAAATATGAAGTTTATTAAATGGGGGATAATGTTGTTTGGATTTTATAAAAATTTAATTACATTTTGATATTCTAATACATTTGCAAATTTAGAATGCCCAATGTAATATTTTTATATAAACAACAGTCATTTTGTACAAAATAAATATTAAGATTACATAAACAAATTGGGCATTTCAAGTATAAGACTTGGTCTTGGAGGAATATCTCATCATATAGACCATTCATATAAGTCAAGTAACACAGACACATAAAGATACTGATAAGCAGATATTAGCCCAGAAACTTAGAATAACCAAGATACAATTTGCAAAAGACATGAAACTCAAGAAGAAGGAAGACCAAAGTGTGGATACTTCATTCTTCCTTAGAATGGAGAACAAAATACCCGTGGAAGGAGTTACAGAAATAAAGTTTGGTGCTGAGGTGGAAGAAAGGATTATCCAGAGACAGCCCCAGCAGGGGATCAATCCCATAAACAACCTCCAAGACACTATTGCATATGCCAGCAAGATTTTGCTGACAGGACTCTGATATAGCTATCTCTTGTGAGGCTATGCCAATGCCTGGCAAATACAGAAGTGGATCATCTATTGGATAAAACACAGGGCCCCCAATGAAGGAGCTACAAAAAGTACCCAAGGAGGTAAAGGAGTCTGCAACTCTATAGGTAGAAAACCAATATGAACTAACCTGTATACCCCAGAGCTTGTGTCTCTAGTTGCATATGCAGTAGAGGATGGCCTAGTTGGTCATTAATGGGAGGATAGGCCCTTGGTCTTGTGAAGATTATATGCCCCAGTATAGGGGAATGCCAGGGTCAGGAAGCTGGAGTGGGTGGGTTGAGGAGCAGGATGGTGGGAGGGTATAGGGGACATTCGGGATAGCATTTGAAATGTAAATGAAGAAAATATCTAATAAAAAATTGTTTACAAAAATAGCTAAGTAGTACTCCATTGTGTAAATGTACTACATTTTCTGTTTCCATTCTTCTGTTGTGGGACATCTATGTTGTTTCCAAATTCTGGCTGTCACAAATAATGTTTATTCAATAGCATTAAGTGTACCTTCCTATACTAAAGATGCTATAAAGCATAGAAAGCTCTTTGTAGGTACCAGCTTGACATCTTTGTGTTCAATAGGTATTGTAGGTACTGTCTTCAGGAATGCAGCCTTGTTATCAGTTTTGAAGAACAAAACTGAATACAGGTTTTTAAATATAAAGATTCCTTGAGGTACATGAGAAGTTCAAGGCTATCCTAAGCTAAGTAATAATAATCTGCCTCAAGTCCTCATTGTATAAAGTGACATAACCACTCAATGGGATGGTTAATGGGGAGCCTTTTTATTGTAGATGTGTGTGTGTGTGTGTGTGTGTGTGTGTGTGTGTGTGTGTGAGA
>NC_034597.1:95428520-95441890 GCF_900095145.1 Mus pahari
GAGAGAGACAGAAACAGAGAGAGACAGAGAGAGACATAGAGAGAGAGAGACAGAGGGAAAGAGACAGAGACAGAGACACAGAGACAGAGACAGATGCACAGAGACAGAGAGAGAATGAACATCCAGAGCCATCTCAAAGAGCACAGAGAGTAAGAAGTAGGCTAAATATGTACTGCAAACTGAACCTAGCCATCAAAGAACAAAAGCAAAAGAACAGAAATGATGATGTGAGACACATGGACAGATAGAAGATAGATAGATAGATGATAGATAGATAGATAGATAGATAGATAGATAGATAGATAGATGATTGATAGATAGATAGATAGATAGATAGATAGATAGATAGATAGATAGATGATAGACAAAGATAGACAGACATAGATAGATGACTGACATATAGATGGAGATACAGATAGATGATAGATAATACATAGATTGAAACAGAAAACAAAAAAGAGAGAGAGTATATGAGAAATCAAAACAAGGGGGAGGGAGACAGAACAGGGAGGGTGAACATATCTGGAATTGCAGAGTTATACCTCAAATTAGTTGCTGGGAAGAGGAAATCTCATCTAGCTGGGA
The DNA here is from genome assembly GCF_900095145.1 of Mus pahari. NCBI lineage: Eukaryota > Metazoa > Chordata > Mammalia > Rodentia > Muridae > Mus > Mus pahari. The sequence goes on from NC_034597.1 coordinate 95,429,106, forward strand.
AAGGTTATGATAGCGGAGGATGTGGGCAAAATGAGGATGTTACCATGGGCTTTGAAATGCAAGTCTGCATGTACTTTGGTATCCAAGCAGGCACCATATATAGCCATTTGTTCCTTCTGTCTTCTGGAATTTGGGAAATTAGAGTTTCCTTCCAACCTGATACCCAGGAAAATAATAATAATAATAATAATAATAATAATAATAATAATAATAATATGACAGTCATAAGAATGAAGAATTCATTATGCAGGAATACTTCTAGAAATCGTATACCTCAAACAACTGTGAAATCATTTAACAATTGTTTCATATGATATTCTAGGATGTCATTTTACTTTCATTAATGTATGCAGTCTATTTTTTCTCTGGTCTTAAAATCATCTCACTACATAATCTAGAGCTAATAATAACTTAAGTCAATGAGAATTGTGACATCAGTAAGCATGAGCATGTCAAGAAGGCCAATGCCTAAGATCCATGGGAATAACAAGGCCTTCCCTGGACCAGGCTCAGAGGAACTCTAAGCCCTCCACTGCTCAGAGTACTAAGGTTGACATTGTATTCAGAACCTAATCAACCACAGGTTCTGTCTCCTAGATAACTGCAACCTGTGACTGCTCCCTTAATGATGCACCTACTTAGATAATCTGACTTCTTTTCTTTAATATTGTATATATGTGATAAGTTCCCAGTATGCTGCTGGTGATACTCTTTCAGAGTAAACATCCCACCCATACTTTCAGTTTGACTATCCTTTCTTCATTTCCTGTAGCACTTTTCAGGTCAATCCTTAAATCAGACAAGACAGCACTACATACTGAATAAACTTCACATCAATTTGTCCTTGTAATCTACAATTATTCTTTAGCAGACTTTAGAGGTAGAGAGATGTATGTTAGAAACATACTTTACTGTTAGTTCTTGGTTTTCTATGCTTTAATCAATGACTGTATGCTTCAGTTTTGTTACATTTCTTTCCAGGAAGTCTAGGTGCATGGTAAACCAATTTCTTCCCCCTCTTCCTTTAGGCATATCAGTATAAGAAATATAAGAGCAACTAATTGTTGGCAATACCTAAGTGCTCTGATCTCTTTGTAATCCCTTAGCAATAACAATAACATTTCTAATGCAGCTTCTTTTTGTAATTTTATATATATATATATATATATATATATATATATATATATGTGTGTGTGTGTGTGTGTGTGTGTGTGTGTGTGTGTATGCATACATGCTTGTGTAATTAGATCTATGTGCGACAATTTGATTGGCATATACTCTAAAGTAGATATGTAAAATATACACATTGAAAATGGGAAAAAAAACATTAAAACAGAGCTTCATATAATTTGAACCTTGATGTTATATGGCTCTTAAATCTTTTTGTTGTTGACTACTTTGCATGTCTTTTCTTGCTTGTTTTCTGTTCAGTTTTTGCTTTGGTTTGGTTTGTGAGACAAAATTTCATGTGTCTAACCAATGAAATCCTTTTATTTTGGACGTTTGTACATAAAAATATGAAGCAAAAGAATATACCAAAGCTACAAGGAAAATAAAACTTACTTTTATGTATATTAAGTAGTATAAAAAGACTAAATTCTCATAGATTTCAGTTAATGTAATTTAACTCTTAATAATGGAAAAATTGTTCACTGTAATTGTTACTCTGCCACAGATAATGACTACATGCAACTTCCATTTAAAATTTCAGAGATATTCACAAAAATATAAAATTGTGAGCATTTTGACCTTCAAGAGGGGAATAAAAGAAACTGATTGTACAAAGAATAACATCAAAATTGATTTAGTAAAGCACTGCATTGTAGGAACACAAGTAGTCCACTTACAGTTGATAACGTGTGCTATTTTTAGTTTTGCTCCATGAAATATTTATAAATTTGACATCTCAAGTTAAGAAAAGTTTGGTTTCCAATACAATAATGTTAAAATAAATGTATCTGCACAAACAATCTTAGGTGTAAAAATAACAATATTGAATTTGGTGGGAAGTGTTTTTTAGTGTTTAAGAAGTTAAAGACAAAGCAATAATATATTGTTGATTTTAAAATCTCTGAGTTTCAAGATTTGACTCCAGATAATGTATGTTAGGTTGTTTCCAACATATATTCACTCATGTCTTTGGCATTCTTATATCAACAGAATTGAGATGAAGCATTGGCGTTTCTAACGTTCTTCTTTAGCATAGGCAATTAAAGGTAAAGAACTAAATGAAATAAATTTTAAAATCAATTGGCATCTAAACAGCATGGTCAATAATTAATATGGATGGCATAGTGAAAATACAAAGTAATTAAAATAGTTTGAATTTTCATAATAATGTATTATAATTCATAATAAAATGGAAAACATGGAGTAATTCAATCAGAAAAGTTAAATGTATGTTTATTTCAACCTCGCTATTTCACATCATAGCCATATATTCCATACAACATAACTGTAATCTAAAACTTATTTTTTTCTCACAAAGGAATTGTACTTCAGGAGTTCCAGGAAACCTTCATACGTTTTGTTAAGATCTGCTCCTTTAGTTATTTGTCTTGTAGCTGTTAACAAACCCTTGACAAGAAGCAGTTTTGGAAAGGACAGGTTTATTCTAGGTTACAGGAGGTAAAAGCGAACAGAAGATGACATCTGAGCCACAGAGAGGAGGCAGGGGTTGGTTGGAAGACTCAGTTCCCTGTCTCTTGTTTATTTTGTTGAGGAACCCAGTCTGTAGAATGGTGATGCAGACAGTACATATGCACCTTATCATCTCACATATTCAGAAGCTTGACTCCTAGAGTATTCTAAATCATATGACCTTGAAAGTAAACGTTAACATTGACATTTGTCAAATAAGCAGGTATGAAGTTAATGTGTCAGGTTGTCACTGCTGGTGAAGCATATTACTAATAGAAAACAGCAATAAATTATATCATGCTGAGTTAGATTCCAATATATAAATATGGATTTGTAGTAAACAGAAAGGTAGGTATATAATCCAATGAGTAGATAGATTGTAAAAAACAAATGTGCATTAATATGCACACCAGGGGCATATATGCTTACACATGGTGAAACTAATATAAGGATGAATACACATAAACAGTATAACCCATATAATAATTTTCTCCATGTCCCTAAAATTAAACCAACTCAATAAGTTCTGAAACACACAGATAACCTAAGAATAATGAGTTACACTGTGTGATCTTGGAAATATTCTAAGCATAAAGAGTGCTTCTGACTCTTCCCTTGCCTGGTCCTGCCCTCTTTTCCCCTCCCCTCTCCTTTCCAGGTCCCTCCCTCCCTCTACTTCCTTGATTATTGTGTTCCTCCTTCTAGGTAAGATTGAAGCACTCATATCATGGGTATTCTGAGCTTTGGAGCTAATATCCACTTATCAGTGAGTACATAACATGTGTGTCATTTGGATCTAAGTTATCTCATTCATGATGATATTTTCTAGTTTCATCCATTTGCCTGCAAAATTCATGAAGTCATTGTTTTTAATAGCTGAGTAGTATTCTATTGTGTAAATGTAGCACATTTTCTGTATTCATTTTTCCCATGACAGACATCTGAGTTGTTTCAAGATTCTGCCTATTATGAAGAAGGCCTCTATGAACAGAGTGGAGCATGTGCCCTTGTTATATGTTCGAGACTCTTGGAAGCATATGACCTGTAGTTGTATAGCTATGTTTTCAGATAGGGCTATTTTCAATTTTCTGTGGAATTGCCAGAGTGATTTCCAGCCAGTCAATGGTGGCACACACCATTAATCCCAGCACTTGGGAGGCAGAGGCAGGCAGATTTCTGAGTTCGAGGCCAGTCTGGTCTATAGAGTGAGTTCCAGGACAGTCAGGGCTATACAGAGAAACCCTGTCTCGAAAAAGCAAAATACAAACAAACAAAAACAAAACAAATAAGCAAAAAACAACAACATCAACAACAACAAAAAAAAACAACCAACCAACCAAACAAATTGATTTCCAAAGTAGTTGTAGCAGATTGCAGTACCACCAGCAATCGAGGAGTGTTCCTCTTTCTCCACATCCTTGCCAGCAACTGCTGTCACCTACATTTTTGATCATGAGAATGAATAGAATTATGTAGCAGTGGGGAGTTGTGGAATGAAGAAGGCACTAGAAAGTCCCACATGCCAGGGAAGTAAGAGGCTCCCAGGTCCCAATGGGGATGACATTAACTGAAATACAGAGATCTATCTTGAAAAGACCACCTCCAGTAGATAGGGATAGCTCCCAGTTTAAGGATAGGACCCCCCCCCCCAGTCAACTCAAAATTTTTACCCCAGAATTGTTCCCATCTAAAGGAAATACAGGGACAAAAATTGAGCAGAGGCTGAAGGAAAGGCCATCCAGAGACCTGGAACCATTTCATCTGCAGACATCAAACACTGACACTATTGCTGATGCCAAGTAGTGTTTACAGTCAGGAGCCCAGTATGGCTGTTCACTGAGAGGCTCTGACAAAGACAGATGCAGATACTCAAAGTCAACCATCTGACTGAGTGTGGGGAACACAATGGAAGAGTTAGTGAAGGACTCAAGGAGCTGAAGGGGATTATAACCCCATAGGAAGAGCAACATATCAACAAACTGGAACCCTCAGAGCTCCTAGGGACTAAGCGGACAACAGGTGAGTCTGTGGCTCTTGCTACATCTGGCATCAGTGGGAGGACTCTTGGTCCTGTGGAGGCTTGAAGCCCAAGTGTTGGGGGAATGATAGAATGGTTGAAGCAGGGGTGAGCAGGCAGGTTGGGGAGCAGCTTCTTAGAGGCAACGGCAGGGGGATGGGATGGAGGGTTTTAGAAAGGAACACTGGGAAGTGGGACAACATGAGAAATGCAAATAAAATAATCAATTAATAACAAAATTTAAAAAATGAAACTGTGGGGTGGGGGTGGGGAGGAGGTATGGGATGAGGAACAGTCAGAGGGTAGACCAGGAGGGAGATAAAGACTGGACTTTAAGAAAAGTTTAATGAAAGGAAAGGAAAGTAAAATTAAAAAAAAATGAAACTGTGAAAGAAACTATAAAAACAAAGGAGTGCTTACTGAAAATTATGGGAGGATGCTTAAAGATACCCATGGGAACAATTTAATCATCAAAATGGTGATGACGTGATAAACTATGATTGTGGTATATATTAAATTAAATTTTAGAACACTACTAATATTCAATGATGTAATAAAACATACTCATAATTGTATATGGAAAATTCATATATGTACATATATCATATATGATATATATATATATATATATATATATATATAATTTTCTGGATATACTGAAAATTGAAACATAAATATATTAATAACAACTTTTTAACACTTAGACATATATCATTCAGGAACCAATATCAATTAAAATAAAACTATGAGACATGAAGAAATGGCTAAATAATGTGGCTGTTGTAAAAGTCTAAAGATTAGATTTCTGATACATATACCTACACATCAGTGATAGCATGGCTGAGAGCCCCAGAGTAGAGAGCAACAAACACAAGTGGATAAAGTAGTTTGCTGATCACTGGATCTATCAAAAACAGTCAGACCTTAGATATAAGAGACACAATGAATCAAAATAAAGTAGACAATAATTGAAGAAGACCCAGTGTCATCCTATGGCCTTCATAAAATTACCCTTGCACATGGACATATATTCATATGTGACACAGACACATAAATATACCACACACACACACACACACACACACACACATTCACACACACCTTAAAACTGTTAATAGTTCAATCTTAGGAACAAGATAAACCTAATCTCAAATCTTACATTTATGTTATTTCTATAAATAATACGAAATCATTCTTTGATAAAAAATTCTCTCCCAATAGCATTACCTAAAGAGAAACTGAGAAGCAAAATTCTTAATCCACATGTTGATGAGTGACTTGACTTTGAGAAATATTAGTGTAGTCATTTTATGTATTTTCTTCAATAGAATAAGAGTTTATCTTCTGAGGACTTGAAAGAATTACTCTGAAACTCTCCTATTCTGAAGCATAGGTGAAAACTGTAAGGGGAGGGGCAGCGCTGCTCCAAGCTGCTGTCTGTGTACTCAGCCTTTTCCACATTGATTTCTATTTGCTCATCGTTTCTATTTCTATTTATTCTCAGTTTGTTTCCATTGTATAATTTAGAGTAACAACTATTTGAAAATAAATGTGACTTTCAGATCACTAGGGTCAAGAAGATAATGCGGCACCTTCTTACACTCTACACTCAAGGGCCATCCCCAAGGAGTGTAAGGCTAAGGCAACAGTACTTATGTTAAACTATTACATATCAGTTTATCCTCATTAGAGAAGAACATCAGGCAAAACTTTTTATGTTGATTGCAACCGTGATTAAAAATAGCAAAGTACTTTTAAATATAGAATTTTAATGTCAAGAGACATTTTATTTTTACTTCAGATGATAAAATGAGTGAATAATTTATAAACCAGTTATTTATCTTGTCTATTTTCTAAATTATTTATTTGTACCAATTAAATGACTCAACTTGATTCTCGAAATTTAATTCATCTGTTATTTATATTTAAGAAACATTCAAGCGACATTTATAATGCAAATAATTTATCTTAATTATGAGAAATATAGAGGCCACCATTAACTGATTATAAGACATTATTGCTAAATATGCTGAATACTGCACACTCAGGTAATGTCAGAATCTATCTCTTTTCATTCCTGGAAGTTTCATTCCTACTCACTGTCTTTGATAGTACATGAGATGCTATGCACAGTACTAAAAGAAAAGTTCCACAATACCTTTACACACTGTGAGATCTGCAAACTACCATAATGTATATAATGTTTACTCTGGCAAAATATTTTCACTGTTGTAAGAACAGCTTGGAAAGTTTCTTATACTTCAGTCTCTTTCTAATTACAATCATGGACTATATCAGAAGATGGAATTTATGACTGATATTGTTAACTGGACATAAGCCAGTGGGGTGGTTGAGAAGGTTGGGAATGTTACAGAAGGACCTACTATTGTTATTCTGCTAAATAGAAGATGTGGGATGCTCATCCATGGATGGACTTTCTGTATCACATCCCCTTTCCCTCAGGCTCAGGAGGATCACCTCATGAACAGAGGTGATGAAAACGTTGTAGCAGTCAACTATTAAAAGAACTCCACATGAAACCAGATACACTGAATCTAATAGAAGAGAAAGTGGGGAAGAGACTCAAGCACATGGACAGGGGAAATTTTCCTGAAGAGAACACAAATAGCTTATGCTCTAAGATCAAGAATTGACAAAGGGGACATCATAAAATTTCAAAGCTTCAGTAAGGCAAAGGACACTGTCAGTAGGACAAAACAGCAACCAACAGATTGGGGAAAGATCTTTACCAATCCTACACCCAATAGAGGGCTAATATCTAATATATACAAAGAATTCAAGAAGTTAGACTCCAGAGAACTAAATAAACCTATTAAAAATGGGGCACAGAGCTAAACAAAGAATTTGCAACTGAGGAAATTCAAATGGCTGAGAAGCACCCAAAGAAATGTTCAACATCCTTAGTCATCAGGGAAATGCAAATCAAAACAACCCTGAGATTGCATCTCACACCAGTCAGAGTCGCTAAGATCAAACACTCAGGTGAAAGCAGATGCTGGCAAGGATATGGAGAAAGAGGAACACTCCTCCTTGTTGGTGGGATTGTAAGCTGGTTGGTACAACCACTCTGGAAATCAGTTTGGTGGTTTCTAAGAAAATTGGACATAGTACTACCTGAGGACCCAGCTATATCACTCCTGGGCATATATCCAGAAGATGCTGCAACATGTAATAAGGACACATGTTCCATTATGTTTATAGCAGCCTTATTTATAAAAACCAGGAGTTAGAAAGAACCCAGATGTCCTTCAACAGAAGAATTGATACAGAAAATGTGGTACATTTACNCAATGGAGTGCTACTCAGCTATTAAAAACAATGAATTTATGAAATTCTTAGGCAAATGGATGGAACTGGAGGATGTCATCCTGAGTGAGGTAAACCAATCACAAAAGAACACACATGGTATGCACTCACTGATAAGTGGATATTAGCCCAGAAGCTTGGAATACCCAAGATACAATTCACAGATGACATGAACCTCAAGAAGAAGGAAGACCAAAGTGTATATACTTAGATCCTTCTTTTGTTTGTTTGTTTGTTTGTTCGTTTTTTGAGACAGGGTTTCTTCTTACAAGTGGGAACAAAATACCCATGGAATGAGTTACAGCCACAAAGTTTGGAGCAGAGACTGAATGAATGACTATCCAGAGACTGCCCCATCTGGGGATCCATCCCATATACAACCACCAAACCCAGACACTGTTGTGGACACCAATTGCTTGCTGAAAGGAGACTGAAATGGCTGTCTCCTCAAAGCCTCTGCCAGTGCCTGACAGAAGTGGATGCTCACAGTCATCCACTGGACTTACCAAGAGTCCCCAATGAAGGCACAAGAGAAAGGACCCAAGGAGCTGAAGGTATTTGCAGTCCCATAGGAGGGTAACATTTGAAATGTAAATATAAAAGTATCTAATAAAATGTAAAGATAAATAATAAATAAATAAATAAATAAATAAACCAATGAATTCATAAAATTCTAAGGCAAATACCCCAGTGTAGGGCAATTCGAGGGCGGGGAGGTAATGGTGGGTGGGTGAGTGAGTCTAGGCACACTTTTATAGAAGCAGGAGGTGGGGGATGAAATAGGGGTTATTTTGGGGTAAATCTGGAAAGGGGATAATATTTGAAATGTAACTAAATAAAATATCCAATGGAGAAAAAAAAGAAAATATCATTCTGAGTGAGTTAACCCAGTCTCAAAAGAACAGACATGGTATACACTCACTGATAAGTGAGTATTAGCCAAAATCTTGGAATACCCAAGATACAAGTCAAAAACCAAAGAAGGAAGGAAGACCAAAGTCTGGATACTTTTTTTTTTTTTCTTTTGGTTTTTCGAGACAGGGTTTCTCTGTATAGCCCTGGCTGTCCTGGAACTCACTTTGTAGACCAGACCAGGCTGGCCTCGAACTCAGAAATCCTCCTGCCTCTACCTCCCGAGTGCTGGAATTATAGGCATGTGCCATCATGCCCGGCTACTTCAGTCCTTCTTAGAAGGGGGAACAAAATACTCATGGGAGGAAATAAGGAGACAAATTGTTGAGCATAGACTGCCCCACCTGGGGATCCATCCCACATATAGACACCAAACCCAGACACTATTGTGGATGCCAAGAAGTGCTTGCTGACAGGAGCCTGATAGGGCTGTCTCCTGAGAGGCTCTGCCAGAGCCTGACAAATACGGAGGTGGATACTCGTAGGCAACCATTGGACTGAGCTCAGGGTCCCCAGTGGAGGAGTTAGAGAAAGACTGAAGGACCTAAAGGGATTTGCAACCCATAAGAAGAACAACATCAACCAACCAGACCCCCCAGAGTTCCCAAGGACTAAACCACCAACCAAAGAATACACATAGAGGGACCCATGGCTCCAGCCTCATAATTGGCAGAAGATGGCCTTGTCAGACATCAATAGGAGGAGAGGTCCTTAGTCCTGTGAAGGCTTGATGCCACAGTGTAAGGAAATGCCATTGTGGGCAGGTCGGAGTGGTTGGGTGGGTGGGGGAGCACTCTCACATAAGCAGGGAGAGGGAGCATGGGACAGGGGGGTTCCGGAGGGGAAACCCGGTAAGGGAATAACATTTGAAATGTAAATAAAGAAAATATCCAATAAAGAAAAAAGAAAAAAAGTGTTTTCAGCATAGCAATAGCATTGAGCACATGAACTCACAGCAGTTTGAGCTGCATTCACGAGACCTGCACGAGATCAAGCCAACCAAAATGTGAACACAAATGGCCAAAGAGGTCTTGAATTCCCAACTTTACAACCTGAGGATTGATTGATGATTGATACCTGGTAGGAGTGGGGTCACTTTACTTCATGCACTACCCTGTTAACGGTCCATGTTGCAGTGAGTGGTCCTACATGCATCCTCATGTGCACAACAGTAAGTCCACTTAGTAGACTGAATACAGGAGAGAAAATATGGGGATATAGGAAAAAATGGGAAGGAAATGCAAGTAGAGATTTTTTTTCAAAACATACTCATTTTATTTATGGAATTCCCAATCAATATCTTTCAAAAAAGTACAATATCAAAATTGTACTTCATAAAAGTAAAAGTAAATATTTGTTCAATAAAGAAATGTATGTTCACCAATTCAGAGGAAATCAGGAAAAAGACAACAGAAAGCAATATTTCTTCAGGAAAATGCTCAGTGACCCACATTTTGGAACATTACTACTTTCTTTCTCATAACAAATTATTTCCTAAAGTTGGGGGGTTATCAAAATTTTGTTGTTTCAGATCACATAATTAAAATATAGCTCTATTATTTGCAGAGGTATTTAGATTACTTTTTTACCAAGTACAGTTCGATTCACAACTGTATAGAGTTTTGGATGAAGGATTTCAAGGCACAGGTTTCCATAATTAGCTTAATTTGTAGTTTCCAAGGAAACAGCACTTTGGGGACAATTTGCAGTCTAAAGCCAATGCTGGCTTGTTTACACACATGTTTAACTGTGACTTGGCTTCATTTGCAATACACTTTAATTTGTCATTTTCCTTTAAAAGCTATGAAAATAATAATTAATTCTCCCTCCTTTGAGGTACCTTTTATTTTTCTGTTTTATATTTTTCATAATGTAATCATCCACAAAAATTAGTTTTCCAGTATTGAGGTATATTTATTTTGGTCGTGGCCTTATCTACCTAGGATGACAATGCATTATTACTAAAAATGCAAGGAAAAGAAACTCTGCATGAGTAGTTTTAAAGGAAAGATAGAAAAAGAAAAGTTCATAAAACATAGTAGTTTTGGTAAAAATAAAAGCATTATAAAAAATCTAAAGAAATTTTGCCTAAAAAACAAAGAAACAAGTACAGCACAGATGAGAAATTGAAAAAAATATTTGTATAAAAATATGAAAACATAAGAAAACTATATGTAATATTTTATCTTTCAAAACATTTGAGAAAACTAAAAAAATCATTTTTATACAACTGTTATTAACACTACTATATATATATATTATGATGTCTATATTTCACACCATATTCAATCCATTTTCATATTTTTATTTTTTCTAGTTGGAACTGAATGACAATAAGTTAATCATCTAAAGTATATACTTATACCTGAAAAATTCATAAAAATCAAAAATAACCTGTAAAATCTTCCCCACAATAAAAGAAAATATCAACAGTAGACAATATAATTGTTATAGCACCAGTAAGTTGTATTACATAGTTGCCAGCCAAGAAAACAAGCTACATGACAGTGCTTTTGGCTTATAGCTCTAGTCATTTCCATAATTAAACAGATTAAAGATTGACAGGTCTTGATTAGGTGTGCCTGAATCAATCAATACATACATAACCAAATATATACATAAACAATATATACGTACATGGTTTGTATGTTATATATAAATGCATGTACACACATACACATACACTTACACATATGCATATGTGCATATGTGTAAGTGTATGTGTATGTTTGTATAGTGTAAATGTGCATATATGTATAATGTTTATATATATACATATATGTATATGTATAGATCTGTATATATGTATATGCCTAAATGTCTATATGCATAAGTACATGACTATATGTCTATATGTGTATATGTACATATACATTTAAGCATATATGTATATATGTCTACATGTGCATGTTTATATTTGTATGTTTATGGGTGATTTTTATATATAATATATATAATATATTATATATGCATTGTATATATATTAAATGGTTTTGCTCACAGATCTTTTAGTGCTTATACTGCTAAAATTGTAGTTGTACATAGATTATTCTTGTGGCTTGGAGAGAAGGTTCTGATTATTTTATATCTATGGCTCTTGATGGATTAGAAGATAAATACAAAAAAGAAAGGGAGCAACTGTATATTATATATGTGCTTCTTTTTGATTAAAAAAACACAAGAAAAGCAACTTAAGAAAATAATTGTTTTAAATCATGTTTTAGAGATGTTGGGAAATCACAGGAGGGTTGAGTATTTCTTTTCTTGTTTAGTAGCAAGCTTGAAAAGGGAAATCAGGCAGCAACCTGATCAAGATACTGCCTCTGAGAACATATATCCACTAACCTAGCTACTATCCCACCTTCTACTCTTGACCGTTTCTAAATACTGCTATATTTAAGCAATTCAGTGCATGAGATGCTTCATGGTTTACTCATCTTTGAAAATATCCTGACAGGTAAATCCAGATGTGTGCTTTACTCATGTACACTCCTATGTATTTCTTTTGTACTTATGTGTATGAGAGAGATTTATGTGTGTGTACACATGTGTGTTGATACACATGCCCATACATATACATGTGGTGATAGAGGTAGATTTGGGGATGTCCCTTTATGTTACTATATTCCTCATTGTATTGTAGAGTCCCTTCAGCAACACTCAAGCTCCATGTTAACTACACTGCTAGCCATCAGGCATCAATAACGCTTCTGCCCCTACCTTTCAATACTGGGAATACTGATAAAATGCTACTGTACTTAGATTTACATAGGCTTTGAACTTGGGTAGCAAGAGGTTTATCTGCTGATCCATGCCTATCCCTTAAAATGCATTTTTCTTTCTTTCTTTCTTTCTTTCTTTCTTTCTTTCTTTCTTTCTTTCTTTCTTT
>NC_034597.1:95442042-95453272 GCF_900095145.1 Mus pahari
TTTTTTTTGGTTTTTTTCAAGACAGGGTTTCTCTGTGTAGCCCTGGCAGTCCTGGAACTCATTTTGTAGACCAGGCTGGTCTCGAACTCAGAAATCTGCCTGCCTCTGCTCCCGAGTGCTGGGATTAAAGGCGTACGCCACCATTTCTTAATCTAACCAACTTAAGAGTAAAGATTGATAACATCATAGTATAATGTGAGGCGAAATATATTCAGTATGAATATGCAAATAAAGTGAAAAATGGTCCTAAAGAAGTTAATGAGTTAATTTCACTCTGATAGAGAATGAGCTTACTCATTAGCTGTAAGCGCCTATCCCTAAGTTTGATTTCCAGCTGCAAATGCTTAACTTGGGAAGAATTCAGACACATTTATTTTTCATCTATCATTTGTCTATATTTGTCTATCATCTATCTATATCTATCACCCACCAAATATCTATCATCTACCTGTTTATCATCTATCTACCTTATATGTATCATCTATTTATATTATTTATATTATTTATTTGTTTATATTATTTACTATTTATTTGAAATCTAATAGATCATCTATCTATCCTCCAAAGTTTTCACTACATTTCTAACCATTCATCTATTCATCCATCCATGCACCTAGCTGACTATCATTTGATTTGTTTTTCTATTAATCTGGAGAACTTTGATTACAATGACAAGAATAATTCTATAGTAGAAGGCAGAAGTGTTATCTACAATGTTGAATCAGAACTGAGGATAAATAAACAGACAGGCTAAGACAGAGCATTCTGAGTACGTGTTTTGAAATAAAGCCAATAAGAGTTTCTGATGCACTTGGATGGGTCTTGTAATAGAGAAGGACATCACTGATGTCTCAGATATATAAATGTCAGTACCACAGGTGATGCTCTCCCTAAACGTAGTATCATATTTCCTATTAGTTGTTTTGAAAAATGAAAATAAAAATAACAGTGTCATTTAAAAATATAATACTATGTAAACATTTAATCCAAAGCATATAATCACTTTTCCAGTTATGGAAGTATATGCCTCTAATCCCAGCACTCATTATGCAGAGGCAAACAGATCTCTGTGATATTAATAGTGAGTTCCAGACAAACCAGTTCTACACAGTGAGGTCGTATCTCACAATCAAATAAATGAATATTAATTAAATAAATATAAATAAATCAAAATAAAGGATCAGTTAACTCTAAGTCTTTCTTTATTTTCATTTTTATTAGTTATTTTGTTTATTTACATATCAAATGTTATCCCCTTTCTCAGTCTACCCTACACAACCCCCTATCCTCTCCCACTGCCTTTATGGGGGTACTAAGCCCCCACATCCACCCACCCCTGATAGGTCTTTCAATCTCTGGAGTATACTTTAATAATATACCTTTTCATTGTTGGAAAAGTAAAGTTATAATTATTCTATCAAAATGAAAAAAAAAATTTTACAATTGTTTACATCACACATTGTAAATGTGGTGTGTGTGTGTGTGTGTGTGTGTGTGTGTGCGCGCGCGCGCGCGCGTGCGTGTTTGTGTAATAAATTTTAGTCAGGGGACTAAAAAGATGGTTTAAGAATTTGTTGTTCCCAAAGAGGATTATTATTAGATTTGTAGCAACCTATGGTGCCTCACACCCACCTTTAACATGGGTAAAATTTGTGTTTGTTGCTGGAGATTGAACCTAAGGAAAGAACATTACAGAGAGTAAGCAATATCACTGTCTATCAAAGTGAGAGCCACTCATAAAAATACTACAGCCCTGAAAGTGTCTGTCTCCAATGAGCCTCCAGTTAGACTGCTCTAAAGTGACCACAGGGTTATTTTTCCATTCCTGTGGCATCTGATCCTCGCTTCTGACTTATGCAGACACCAGGCACACAGTTACAACTCAGGCAAAACACTACTACGTAAAGGATAAAATAAATCTAAGAAAGATATCGATTTAGTTTTAATATTCATAAACATCTCATGGATTGCAATACTGTGCTAATGGAATTAACTTAATATGTTTGCTCTTTTAATACATGAGGATCTGCATAATTACAGGAAATGATGCTGTTTTCATCCTATCACATTCTGTGTGCATTTACTATCAGCTCAGTGCTGCTTAACAAATAAAATTTCCAATGTAAACATTATTAAACTTCTTGTGTTGTACATTATTTTCCTTATATATAGCTTTTCTTCTAGGAATGAGAATGGATATGTTTTTAAATTTTATTGTGGTTAATTATCTTTTTAGATATCTCCTTGCTACTTTAAATAAAATTGTCTCTTAATGTTTCCATTTTCATTTTCTTAATTTCTCCTGCCATTTAACATGTAATTTGTGTTTTATCTTACTTGGCATTATTTTATTTTCCCTATCTATCATGTGCTTATGTAATTTAGAATGTCAGTACTTTTAAACAATGTGTTAGAAACTGCTCCAACAAACATGTTGAAACTTTACCTCATATTTTCAAGAAAATGTAGTACCTATATTAATATCAGTTTTTCTGTACAATGTCTTTGTTATACTTCAATATATGTATTCATTCCTAAAGGTCTATGTAGAATCAGTATTGGGGTTTCCCTGACTGATGTAGTAAAAAAAACAATGATTTCTTTTTGTGTTTTAAGAAGTACTTTGATATCTTTTGATATATGTATTTATTCCTAGAGGTCTATGTAGAATCAGTATTGGGGTTTCCCTGACTGATGTAGTAAAAAAAACAATGATTTCTTTTTGTGTTTTAAGAAGTACTTTGATATCTTTTGATATATGTATTTATTCCTAGAGGTCTATGTAGAATCAGTATTGGAGTTTTCCTGAGTGCTGTAGAAAAACCAATAATTTTATATTTTGAGAAGTACATATTGGTCTTCTGTGGAGTCCTTAACCCTCTGGGTACCTCAATGCTTCTCCGGACTCTTCCACTAGACTCCCTGAGCACTGTCTAATGTTTGCCTGTGGGTCTTGGAAGCTGTTAGGCAGAGCCTCTCAGAGGACAGTTATGCTAGACTTCATATAACAGTCACAGATTGGTTCTTGCTGATGGGATGGGTATCAAATTTGTCAGCCATTTGTTGGCCTTCCCTCAGTCACTGCTCCAACATAGGCACTACAATTCTCATAGGTTTGACAAATTTTGGGTCAAAGGTTTTGTGGGTGGGCTTGTGTTCATACCCCTCCCCTGAGAGTCCTGTCTGGCTACAAGAGGTGGGCATTTCAGATCCCCTGTGCCCTACTGCTAGGAATCTCAGGTACAGCCACCCTCATAGACTCCCTGGAGCTTCCCCGACCCCAGGTCTCTGACATGTCCTAGAGACACCCTCCCCCAACCAATGGTGATGATTTCCATCCATTTTCCTGGCCTTCTATTCCCAAGTCTCCTCACTCTCCCATCCCTTTTTTCATCCAGTTCCTTCCATCATCCACTACCCATGACTTTATTTCTCCTTCTAAGTGAAATTCAAGCATCCTCCCTTTTACCCTCTTCGTTATTTACTTTCTTTGGGTCTATGGGTTGTTGTGTGGGTATCTTGTACTTTAAGACTAATATCCATTTATAAGTGAGTACACACCATGTTTGTATTTCCCTGTGAGTACCTCACTCAGGATGATATTAACTAGTTCCATTCATTTGCTTACAAATTTCATGATGTCCATATTTTTAATAGCTGAGTAGTATTCTATTGCTTAAATAGACCACACTTTCTTTATCCATTCTTTGATTTAGAGACATGTGGGTTATTTCTAGTTTCTGGCAATTATGAATAAATTTGCAATGAACATGGTGAAGCATTGTGTCCTTGTGATATAATGGAGCATGTTTTGGGTTTAGGACCATGAGCATTATGGCTAAGTCTTGAATAGAACTAATCTGAATTTTCAGGTAGCAGAAGTGTAGCTTGGTTTTCTTGATGGTTCTCCAACAACTGAAGCAAGGGCTGTTCCTGATTCTGTTGGCTGCCTTCTCTGGGTCAGTGGAGTGGATGAACCTAGTTATGCAGTGGCTTGATATAACAGTGTAGGTTGGTATCCAGAAGAGACCTCCTCCTCTTCAGCATAGAAAGGTGGTGGTTAATGGGGAGAATGATATACGAGGGAGGATAGGTGAGGCTATGATCAGGATGTAAAATGAATAAATAAATTAATGGAAAAAAGAAGTACATATTAATACTCTCAAGGTTTGCAGAAATGTGAAATGAGAGTGTTACTTAGCCAGGCTTGAAGTGGAAATTTCTAGTTTCTTTGGAGATTCAGTTGTGACTTGTGATTCTTTTCTGGAAGCTGTCTGATGAGAGGAAGTTTTGTTGCAACAGAAATGTGAGAGGATGTTTTGCTTAAGAAAATGCATTTTTTTGTTTTGGAACTTGTCTTGTGAAAGGATTATTGAGCACATGCTCGAGAGGGCTTGTGATATATAACCCACAGACAGTGAGATAAAATTTTTGCCTTGGTTCACCTTGCAGCACTTTGCTGGCCTTTACAGATCTTCACTTGTGACTTTGTAGAGAGAAACGTGCCTCCTTTTCCATTTGCTTCTTGCCACTTCTGCAAACTCATGCCAAGTCAGCAGAGCCTCAAAGTTTCTCCGGGAACAAGCCACTGCTCCTGATTCATGGTTTGTGTTTTGGACCAGACTGCTGATATTATGACAATGAGGATTGGCACCACCCCAAAGAACTAATTCTAAACAGGTCTGCAACTCCCATTTCCTATTAAACTTTCTTCTCTCCTAACTTTTGTAGGTTTGCTAGCAGGGAGGTTGAAACATTTAATAACCCTTAATAAAGTAGTTTTTAAAAATATCTAAGCCTCCACATATTATATACAGAGACTCCATGAGTCTTGGCATACCCAGCCCTACTGGCTCATGGCATTCATTAATAGTGATTCTAATATTAATCACATTATTCAGTCTTCTGTGTTGACCTATATATGGTTTCTATTTCACTCCTAAGCAAACCCCTCCCCATTTCCCACTGGAAATGGCCAATTTCATACATGTGAGAGTTCATAAATACAGGATATTTTAATATTAGGCACATCAGTTAATTACTTCTGTAAACATTTACTTTCATGTAAGATTGTGTTCTCAATCATCATGTATGACTGCATGGCCATAGTTTTAACTCACTCTCTTTTAAGGAATTCAGTCATACTTATAAATATATATTAGACCCATATAATGTGATGCTATTATTGATTTTATAGTTCAAATTTTGTCAACTTTAAAAATGTTTAAATTTTACTAGCATATTATAATCATACAAAATAATGACTTTCGATATATTTCCGTCTCTGCATATAAACTGCTGTAATCATAGTGAGTCCATCCCTCATCTATCCCTACTTTTACTGAAAACTTCCTTTTCCAGCTGTCTCCTGTTCTTTTTGTTTTGTTTTGTTTTGGTTTGGTTTGGTTTGGTTTTTTGAGATAGGGTTTCTTTGTGTAGCGCTGGCTGTCCTGGGGCCGTCCTCAAACTCAAAAATCCACCTGCCTCTGGATTCCAAGTGCTGTGAATAAAGGCATGTGCCACCATTGCCCAACCTGTCTCCTGTTCTTAATCTTCAAGGTTATTCATATATAATTATATGTAATCATATATACATGATTCATGTGAAATGATTATTTGCACTCTAATTTCAGGATAAGTCATTGTTATAAAAACTCTGATCAATTTTACTGAAAATTAAAAAGAGAGAGAGAATTGGAGACCACAACAAGAATATAAGGTACAGTTGTTGCTACTTAAGAGTCATGCTTCCAGGTCCTCCCTGAGGATATTTGTCAACCTGTATATATGCATAACTGTTAATATATTTTGCTAGTAATATCTACTTGAGCAGAATATGAGCTTACGCTATGTCTCCAACTCTATTCCTTTGCCATATGTTCCATTAATCTGCCTCCCTTGCTAACTTCTATCTCATTCTAAACTGTGAATAACCTGACTCTTACCATCTGCCAACCGCTTGCTTAATTGTTTCACTCTATTATACATCCACTGAAGTTTGGGAATTGTTAAACAGCGTTTTATTTTGTCTTGTTTATCTTTTCTTTGTTTTTTTTCTGATTGGTATATTGAAACCCATATACACACAAGGAATTGATATGTTAGAGTTTTGTCTACTTTAAAAAATTTTAAATTATATTTGCTTTTCAGGATTCTAGTTCTTCTGATTCACTTTTCCTTTTTCCATAATGGACAAAGAACATAGTTTTACATTTTAATTTAATGTAAACATTATTTTTTAAAAGTTGGTTATCTCTGAGTACAATTCCTAATACACTTTTGGACATTTAATTCTCTCCCCTAACTTCTCCACCCATTACTTTTTCCCACCCTCAAACTGGTTCTCTTTCTATCATGCTAGCTATATTTTCTACCTCCTTGAGGTGCATATTCCAGAATGTGCTCTAATTTCAAATTTTGTTACTATTTCTTGCATTCAGTTTCATGTATTTAAAAATTACATTATTAATGAGTCTTCTTAATTAAGAGTCAAGAGTACAGGAATAAACAAATAGATTATCACTATGGAAATCTGATAAACATGCATATGACTACCACTAAAACTACCACCACCACCACCACCACCAATATCAGCACCACTACCAGTAAGAGCACCACCACTGCCACCACTACCACCACCACTACCTGGTACCATCAACCACATAACTGAAGGACTAACTATCCTGTTTCATACTTATAGTTTAAGCACAGAAGTAGGTTAAAGGCAACAAATATTAGGGTACTCTGGTCTGTATAGTGAATTCTAAACCAGTATCCAATATATGGAGAGAATGTGTCTAAGGAAATGAATACATATAGCACTGAATATGAAATTTAATGCTAAATTTTCTGATATCCAGAAGTCAATACAACATAAGGCAGTGTCAAGGATAGTCATATGCCTAGAAAATCAGCACATCAATAATACACACCAGTGTGAATAATCTTGTTAATATCAGTCATCATTAGGCACTAGATATCCATATAAAATCTTCAGATCATATACATTAATAAGCTCATAGGTCCTTTTCTTATCTAAACCTTGGTTCCCATATAATACCTAGCACCCTTGCCTAGGCATGTTTGATCACAAATACTCTCATAGTAAGAAGTGCCTATATCTCAAATGATTGCAGGATTATTCTTTAAATAGTTCTTTTTCAGATGATACAACATTTCTTAGATGAAGCTTATACTAATATTAGAATGGATCAAGCATTGTTTCGTCTTGAAATGTCTCATAGCTTCCCACATATTAGGATGATGATACAATTTTTCACCTGTATTCTCATTAACACTACTAAGAGCTATTAAGTAGTCTTGTTACATATGTATTTTTTCCTGTGTGAATGCATTTTTCCTCCAATAATATAAAAACCAAATTCCAGAAAGATGAACAAGGAATTTACTCTTTGTTATTTTTGTTCTTATTTGGTCACTATAAAAATTTTGTGCACTCATAAATGGAAGAATAAATGATGGTGTTTTAACTTTTCTCTCCAGAGACAGAGATGAAGCTCAATTACTAAGGAAGGACCATTTCAGAGCATACATTAATATGTAATAATTTGCTCTTTTATAGTGCCAAATATTATGTATCATTTGTAATTAACTATGGTTTTAAGAGTTACAGATAGTCAGAGAATTTCAAGGGTGAGAAAAGAGGAGATAAAGTCAATGAAAAACAATTAAACATCAGGACCTGCATAAGTGTGAATTTAGATTGAAAGAAAGTTTTGATAAAATACCATCGTAAGTCACTTAAATAATGAGACCAATAATCAAATAAATTCTGATCAATAATCTTATACATGTTTTAATGTAAATGTAGTATTCAGGAGCAAACTTTGATAAACCAGGTTTCTTAATATTTTTATTCACAAAGTTATCCTTTGCCAAGTATTTATTGATCTTAGAAAAGTGTCAGGCACTGGATCTGCGGGTATTTTAAGAAGAGATTTAGACTTATGTGGATTCATTACGGATCTTTGAAGTATCAAATTCAATTAAAATGAAAATGAGCAAGTTCTGTCTGGTATGAAAACCAAATGCATATGAATGACGTTGATTCAGTCAGATATTCATAGAAAAAATGACTTTGCATTATAAAAACGAAGCATGAAATGTTGATGAAGTATGAGCTGGAGATTCAAAGCATACCGTCTTTAAATATTAAGTTCACATGACATCATCACTCATGGAGAATTCAAAGGTACATAACTCATGAGAAATGCCAAAAGATCCATTTTTTTTTTTTTTTTGTGCTTAAATAATGGGCAGCGAAAAATAGAAGAAAAAACGTAGGCCTCAGAAGATGTTACAATTTCAGTTTTATCCCACCTGTAAACCTCAAATGTCCAATTGAAAAGCCATGGGTTTTCAGGTCCACATACACTTTAGCAAGACATAGCAGGCAAACATTGTTGGGGTTATTTTACTTTTTATTTTTTCTCTGTGTAGTCCTGGCTGTCCTGGAATTCACTCTGTAGACCAGGCTGGCCTCAAACTCAGAAATCCACCTGCCTCTGCCACCCAAGTGCTGGGATTAAAGGTGTGTGCCACCACGCCCAGTGTTTTAATTTTTTTTGTTTGTTTGTTTTTGTTTTTGTTTTTTTTCGAGACAGGGTTTCTCTGTATAGCCCTGGCTGTCCTGGAACTCACTTTGTAGACCAGACTGGTCTCGAACTCAGAAATCTGCCTGCCTCTGTCTCCCGAGTGCTAGGATTAAAGGCATGCGGGATTTGGTACAGAGCTAAACAGAGAATTCTCAGCAGAGGAATCTCGAATGATCAAGGGACATTTAAAGAAATATTTAACATCCTTAGTCATCAGGAAAATGCAAATCAAAATGACTATGATATTCCACCTTACACTAATCAGAATGGCTAAGATCAAAAACTGAAGTGACAATACATACTAGGAAGCATGTGGGAAAGAGGATCACATCTCTACTGCTGTCGGGATCACAAACTGGTACAACCACTCTGGAAATCAATCTGGCAGTCAGGACATCAACCTTTCCTCAGAAAACTGGAAATTAGTTCTATGTGAAGATCCAACTCTACCACTCCTGGGCATATACCATAAAGATGCTCAACCACACCACAAGAATATGTGTTCTACTATGTTTATAGCAACCTTATTTCAAATAGCCAGAAGCTGAAAACAACCCAGATGTCCCTCAGCTGAATAATGGATACAGTGGCCTGATTAAAAGTCATCTGTGTTCCCTAGAGTCTCTTCAGGTAAAGCTACTTCTGAAGTGTAACCGTATGTAAGCTTTTCTTTAATTTCTAATATCCTGGTGCTAGCACACTGAGTGGCAATAACTTAAGCTAACACTAATTGCCCCCACATACACATACACACTGCTTCCTTTTATTTTTCTTTCTTTCAGACTAACTGCAGTCTATTAAGGTTATAGTACCTATAAATTAACCCACAACCATGAAGGCATTTTATCTCCTGCTAGGGTACTGATGGCAGATCTCTTCTTCTTTGGGCATTTTGCCCAATTAAAGACTCTAACCCATTCCTTCTCCCATTCTGAGCTCACAGACTAGAAATGCTCTTTAATTTCATTTCTAATGTTATTTAGTGAGTTGTAAAATGGTGTTCCACCTGCTTCAACCTCCCATAGGCTTAGATTGTTTTCAAAACCTACTTTAACTATGGTTTTTTAATCATTCAACCTCCCTTCTAGTCTACCAAGCACTATAGGTAAGGGAAAAGAAGAGTTAATGGGAAATAGAAGTTGAGAATATGTTTAGAAATAGTTTGGGGGGCAATTCCAATTGCATTTTCAACAATCCAGCCCACTACCTATACACCAAACACAAATCAGCAGTGGCAGCTTGGTCCACTTGGCAAACATCAAACATGCATCAGTAGCATCCAGATTCTTGTAGATCAAGAAGATACAGAAGAAATGGTGAGCCTCCACCATTTCACACCAGTCCATGCAAGCAGCAAAAAGTAGCCAGAATATCACCAGTTAGTTCTTAAGTTCATGCCTCTTTATGCAGTCAGAACAAGCAAAGATCAGCAAAGAAAGCAAGGCAAGCCAATGGAAGAGTGTCTTCAGCAAAGGCCAGTGCTATAGAAGCCAAAGGAAGACCAGCAGAAGAGTTGCAAGGTGAGCCAATGCAAGAGTGTTATCCACTGTCTGTTGAGTTATACTTACACTCTTTCCAAATACCATGTGTCCTCTCTAGCATCCACTCCATCAAAACATCACATGCCCTCTCACCAGGCAGCTTGCAGATAAAACACCACGTGTCTGTTCTCAGCAAAACATGCTTTTATAAGACAATTGCTAGAAAAAACCATCAAATGGCACATCTGAGTTGCCAGTCAACCAGAGATTCCCACTCCATCACCCCTTCCCCCTTCACCACCACAGGAGCTCTGTTCCTACATTTCATGTTGAGACTATTGTGTCTATGGAGGACACAATGCCTTCAGCCTCTTACTGACCTCTGTTCCCTTGTCCTGGATCATGATGACATACACTGGCTAGTAGATTCAGACTTCCCACATTCAGGCTCACTCTCCTGATCTTGGGCATTGATCTATGGCCCACTAGCTATGTTGTTTGTTAACTCTTCATCTAGATCCCTTCACTCTGGAGCATCTGACCCTATCTGCTTCTGGCTTTCCTCTCCCCTCTTATTCTCTCTGACTCCTCTGCTCCTTAAGTTGTGTGCTTGGTTCTGCAGCTGGCTTTTACTCCCCGATCCATTTCCCATCGACCACAGATTTTACAAACTTTCAGTGCTTGTTGAAGAACTCAAAGAGTTCTTTGCCATGGCCAACTGGCTCTTCGGGACTCTGGTCTGATATTCCAGGCACTTCTAATGTCAAGGGGAACTATAAAGAGAACTTTAGAGTGCCCCATCTTCTTTCCCTCTATCTTCTCCCTCAGGGCCCACCTATTCCTCTCTCTGACCCACTGAAACTTATTCTTTCACGTCCTCTCTGACCATTCCCTACATTCAGATGCAGATCGAGACTCCAATACAGCCTAAGCTTCCTTGTCATGTTCCTCTAGGATCCCTCCTTACCTTTACTAGCGGATACCTTTTTATTTTCTTCCTTTTCCCAGCTCCTCTGACCTTCCTGACTTCACTTACAATTTCCTATTCTTCTTCTTCTTCTTCTTCTTCTTCTTCTTCTTCTTCTTCTTCTTCTTCTTCTTCTTCTTCTTCTTCTTCTTCTTCTTCTTCTTCTT
>NC_034597.1:95453917-95478379 GCF_900095145.1 Mus pahari
CTCCCCTCCCCTCCCCTCCCCTCCCATCCCCTCTCTAAATAGAGTTTTTCTCTCCCAGGCCCTTGGCATACTTCTGAGACTCAGTGATAAGTTCCAAGTCACATTCTCCCTGATGTGACTTAGTCCATGTGACTCCCAGCGAAAGTCCTCAAAAACTTACAAAAGATTAATAATGTAAACATAAATGTAAAAAGTCTGTTTCCATTGTAGATGGTAAGAATTGCATTCATATAATGAAAACACTTTCATATTTGAAGATTATTGGAATTTTTCTTGATAAAATTGTAAATGGAAAAATTATGTTCATATCAATTTTACTAAAAATTACAAGTGAACATTATGATTTGTGTTTTCATTAATCACATTTGACTTATTTATTTACATACCAAAGCCTTCTACCTCACTTAAACTAAATTGTTATATCTACAGGGATCATGTCTACTAACAATAACAAAAAATGTTAACTGGATTCAATCTATGGATTGCTAGGTTTTTAACATTAATTTCATTTACATACCTATATCTGTAACTTCCAACCTTACTTTTCTGAGCTATACTAAGATTGCAGCAGGGTGAGAGGAAGGTATAGGGGACTTTCAGAGAGAGGAAACTAGGAAAGGGGATAACATTGAAATGTAAATGAAGAAAATATCTAATAAAAATTTTAAAAGATTGCAACTATTTCAGAGGATTCATTTTTTTGTTTTAAATTGTTTAATAACTATCTATATGCAAACATTGCATCTGAGAATGTCTCCCAGCAGTTTGCAAGTGCCATCAGAGGTCAAATGAGAGTGCTGGATGCCAAGAAGCCAGAGATTTAGGTGATTGTGAACCTCCTAGTTCAGGTACGAAGAACTGAACCTGAGTCTTCCTTAGGCTTAATGAGTTCGCTTAAATACTGAGCCATCTCTTATCTCTCAGATGTTCTCTTGTATGCCTGTAAACTCCGTTTTTCAGACTATAGTTCAACATGCTGCACTGACTCATATGGTCAATGGCCTCCTGATTCATCCATCCAGATCCCAGCCTCTGACCCAGAGAAACACATCAGACTACCCCCATTTATCAGAGAAGGAAATCCTACCCTATTCCTCTAATGTCTTAGTCCAGCAGGAAAAAAAAAAATCTGAAATTGAATTTGATAGTCATCACCCATGGTGCTTCCTAGCTCCCTTTCTCATAAAATATTTCTCTATCACTTCTCTACTCTCTTACAGCCACATGTTAGTTTTTAAATAGATTTGTTGTGAAAATTGGTGTCAGAGCTTTACAATGGCTGTCTTGCTGTTAAGATTGAACTAGAGCTTATTCAGTCCATGGCCATCCCACACATTCTTTATGTTCAAAGCTGCTGTCAAAGAAATGGAAGGTATAACATTGTATGTACACCTCACATCATAAAGGAAGCTTATTGAACACTCAAAGGTACCAGTGCCCACAGGTAGCACATGCTGCATGATGATACACATGAGAAAAAGAATCATTGTCACTACAATGGATTAAAGCAATTTGTTTCCGTTTTAAATGGAAATGTATTTTTACATGGTTTTTAGGTAACAAAACTAAGCTGCTAGACTTACACAATATTATCTTTCCTTAAGAAAGAGCTTTAGTAGATATTGTGCTACATTTAGTTGTCATGGAGTGAAAGCATTGAATACCAAACAAGTAGTTGACCTTATTTTATTAGGTCTCCAAGGCACAAAGAAGCTCAAATGTCAACAACTGGTTATATTGCCTATAACTCAAATTCTTATCTTTTGTGCTTTCTCATTTAAATTAAAATTCTTTTCCTCTTTAGAGACATAACATCAGTTTACATAAACCCTCTGGATTCAATTACTATATATATATATATATATATATATATATATATATATATGAATTAAAACACTGTTAAATTCAATCTAAATAATGATAACCTTGCAGACATTAGGTTTCAGTGCAGTAGGAGGACATATTATTGCAGAAATAAGAAAATTTATCACAACGGTAATGGCTTTGAGGGGTTAATATGTTGTTCCCGAAGCTCAAAGAACAAAATACATGCTGCTTATACAATAAGCAAACAAGGGATATGAAATGGAGGGAAAGAAAGAAAGAAATGAATAGCACTGTCCGAAGGCAGTAGGCAAGCAATGCAAGCTGCAGTGAACACCAGCATTGAATCCACACTTTGAGAGTAGAGAAATGTTCTTTCTAAATGACCATCTATTATTTTTTTTACTTCCTTTTTATATATTTTCTAGCTGAACTTGAAAATAAGTAACTTCCCTTACTCTTCAGAATAGCACCTGTACATGTGCTTTATATTTGTTAAAATATTTAATAAAAGCTGCCTAAATATTTTCTAAGAAAAAAATTTGAGTTCACAGGTTGATGTGTTATTATATTATTACTGAGTCATTGGTATTAATGAGAGAAATGTAGCTAAACAGAGTGAATTTGATGGCAAAATTTTAAAATAAAGTTTTTAAGGAGGGTATTTTCCAATTAAATTTATGCCAATTAATTAAATATTTAGTTTGTGTGTGTGTCTTTGTGTGTGGTGGGGGGTGGGGCAGAGACTGCTTGTGCCACAGCATGTACAGAGATTTTAGAGGACAAGTCGATCTAGTCAGTTTTCTTCTTTCACCACATGTGCTCTCGAGATTAAAGTCACACCCTCATCTTGGTGCAGGTGCATTTATGCACATAGTCATATCTCCAGGCTAAGAAGATTGGATATTTGAGAAGAAATCGCAAAGATCTATCTCAACCATCTGTGAATATTATTTTCCCTAATGTGTGATCAATAGTGTATGACAATTTTCAGAGCACAGAATAATTTGAGACAGATAGAGTGAAGATTTAAGTGGAAAGTGCTTAAGCAATAACTGACGGATGGTGTGAAAAAAAGAAAAGGGAAATAGAAAGAAAAAAAAAAGGCAATGTTCTCAGGAGAGTCCTGACCATATGTTAGTTTAATTATCCAATTATTAAACAATTCTCTTTAGAGTTACAAGAAAATATTCATTACTCCTCATATGACTGTAAATATGTTTGCAAACATATTTTAAGTTTTGAGATATGGTCATTTTCGAAACTATGCCTAAACAATTAAATTTTGTAACCACATCTTCTTCATAATAGTAGACAATTGCAGGAAACTTTTAATAGACAACATAAACTATGCTTCTTAAAATCTTGACTATTATTTTCATGAGTAGAATTGTGTCAAGTATGATTGCTTCTCCTATTCTTCTCTGATCCTAAAATGCTGCCACCACATAACTAATAATTTTTAGTTTCATGTTGTTATAGATACAGACCATAAATGTTCATTTCAAATTCAAATATGGCAAAAATGCATTGTTGTACATAAGGCAAACACATTTTAGCATTTAAAGCCTCAGAATAGTATATTAAGATTTTACAATCCCTTAAAATAAATATGACTTGTAATCCTTTTGAAATGTCCCTGCAGTTTTCTACATAAAAGCATCAAGGAACTGGAGAGGTGGTTCTGGAATTAAAAAATAAAATACTCATCTTGTGGTGTGCCAAATTTCAGACAGTTCTCACTATCCATGTCTATCCAGTCCAAGTCAACCTTAACACCATGCTAATTATACTAATATTTGAAAAGAATGCATTATAATCTATTAAAATTTACATGTTCTAATTAATAGAATTTGTGTTGATTTTTTTCATTACTACATAGAACCTTGAAAAAATAATTTAAAAGAGGAACAGGATTTTAGTTCAGAATTTTGGAGTTTCAATACCTCACCAGAACGTTCCATTATTTCTGAGTCTGTAGTGCAGCCAAAATTCTTGGTATATAAACAGGGTTGAATTCCTAGCAACAGGAAAGAAAGATAGAAGTAAGAAGGAGTTTGGGCCAAGATACAACCTTGAAAAGCAAGCTTATTGGAATAAATTCCAGATAGACCCCAAATTTCATAGCTCCTTATCTCATGTCTATTTAAATTTAGGGACATGGATAAGTTAGAGGCCTTAATATCCAATCCCTTCTCAAAGTGCCTTTTTAGGCAAATTCAAAATGGCTTTACTAATTTCAAGGATTCTTTCTATCAATTCAGATAGTATTTCAATAGCCATTATAATTCCACCCTTGTCAACTTGACCCATGAGCATGCTATTTTAAAGCATAGCTAATGTACAACAAAATTTATTAAGTCATAGTTCAGGTTACCTTGCTATAACTATCCTACATAATACTGAAAATGCATTAGTTCCCTTTCCACTGTTTCAAATGTGTCGCTAAGTAGATAAGTGACTGCTGCACAGACATGGGGACTGAGGTTAGGCCACTCGGAGTTCAACAGAGTAGGTGCATCCTGATATCTCTTCTTTGTGGAGCAGAGGCAGACAGATCCTGGAGGCATTGGGAGGCAAAACTAAGTACATCAATGAAAGTCAATTTCAGGAGAATTTGTTTCAGAACCTAAAGGTGAGCATTGATGAAAGCAAATAAAATGTTAGCTCCAGGACACAACATGGACACAGGCTATCCTGAAATTATATAACCTGTGTGCATGCAACATACACACACATGTTTGTGCACACACACACAAACACACACAAACACACATACAAACACACACACATACACACACATACACCTGCAGAAATTCTTTGTCACCTAGCTGTATTTGAAATTGTTATTTTTATTTTATTTCTCAAAATATCATTTGAAAAATATGTGCATTAAACAGTGAATTAATATAAATACTCAGTCATTTATAACACAGCAATATACAGTGATAAGCTATAATTTAAGGATATCTAATATAGTGGTACCCACCCTTCATCGTGGCACTCTAGCACTTGGAGGCAGAGGCAGGCAGGTATTTTTGAGTTTGCTGTGAATCTGATCTACAGAGCCAGTTCTATGATAATGATAGCTATGTAGAGGAAATCTCAAACCCTGTCTTGAGAACAAAATAAATAAAATAAGAAAAATGAACTTATTTGTGCCATTTATCTCAGTTGCTATATAAGAAGGGACATTTTAATTTATATTATTTTATATCAGTGAAGAACTTTTAGACACTCAATAGAAGAAATGCTCTAGGAAGTCCGTAGAGATTACCTTTAATTGTTTGCTTTAAATTATGAAGGAATTTCTTCTATTTTAACAGTCATGACGTTATGGTTCCATAACACCAATTACTCTTCAATCTTTCATTAACAGTATATTTAGTAAGCATATAATGAACACCTGCTTTTATGTTCATGTCTAAAATCTATCACTAATATACAAAACACTAATATACTAATCAGCAATTCTACACTAATTTGTTTATATAGACAATATTAGTACTAATGCATAGTTCTTATAAATGCTAGCAATTTTTCAAATAAGGTGTTACTTTTTTAATATATTTCTTGAGATAGAAGATAGAAAAAAATGGAAAATAAAAATCACCTGCTATGCTTCTGACTGACTTTCTACTAAGGCTAGATCAGCAGTCAGATACTAGTCCACACATGCAGCATGTGTGCCTCATAGGTCAGAAGAAATCAAAGACACCGGTGAGAATCTTGCTTAAATACTGAAGCCAGCTGACACAACCATGGGGACCAGCTGACAAGGTACCCACTTCTCCCCCCTCCAACCCCCCCCCCCCCACTGCTCTTTCTGCTAGCTGCTTCCTCTTTGCACAGATCAGCAGCCAGATACCTGCCCAATAGGAGGTCTGCAATAAGGAAAGACACAGAGTTCAGCTGACACAAGGATTGCCTACCCTGCCAAGCTTCACCTTCCTACTGGTCCTCTTCTCTACCCTGGCCAGATCAGCCGGCCTGATACCCACCCACACCCCATAGCCTACTTGCCTCCCCGGATGCCCAAAATAACTATGGATACAGCTTTCCTACCTCCCAGGAGATCCACAATAACCAGGGACACAGGAGGCCTGCTCTAAACAGGGACACAAAACGCCCACCCTAACCAGAGAGACAGCACTGCCTGCTTCCAAGGAGACTGACTCTATCCACCTCAAAGGAGGCTAGATCTAGTCATAGACACCAAGGACAGTTAACACCAGAGATAACTCAATGGCCAGAGGCAATAGAACCCAATACAATCCAGGACGAAGAGAACCAAGTAATCCCACCACAGCAAGTTCTGGATACCCCAACATGCCTGAAAAGAAAGATAATAACTTAAAATTCCATTTCATGAAGACAATAGAGGCCTTCAAGGAGGATACAAAAAACGCCTTTAAAGAAATATGGGGAAACCCATGTAAACAGGTAGAAACCCTTAATGAGGAAACAAATAAATCCGTTAAAGAAATACAGGAAGCAGGAAGCAGATGAAAGGATTGAGCAAAATGGTCCAAGAACTAAAAATGGAAATTAAAAACAGTAAAGAAGACCCAAGGGTAAGCAACCCTGGAGATGGACAACTTAGGGAAGAGATCATGAGCTACAGATGTAAGTATCAGCAACAGAATACAAGAGATAGAAGAAAGAATGTCAGGCATAGAAGATGCCATAGAAAATATTGACATATAGGTCAAAGACATACAAAGTATAAAAAAATCCAAACCCAAAGGATGCAGGAAATTCAAGACATAATATTATGATCAAAACTAATAATAATTAGGGTGAAGAATTCTAGCTCAAGGAGCCAGAAAATATCTTCAACAAAATCACAGAAGAAAAGTTCACTACTCTAAAGAAAGAAATGGCCATAAATAGCCAACACCACATAGATTGGACCAGAAAAGAAAATTCTCTCATCACATAATAATCAAAATAATAAATGCAAAGAACAAAGAAAAAATACTAAAAGCTGTAATGGGAAAAGGCCAAGTAACATATAAAAGAAGACCTATAAGAATTACATAAGACTTTTCACCACAGACTGCAAAAGCCTGGGCGGATGTCATACAGACCCTAAGAGAACAAAAATGGCAGCTCAGCCTACTATACCCAGCAAAACTCACAACTACCACAGATGTAGAAACTAAGCTATTCCAAGGCAAAACCAAATTTAAACAATATATTTCCACCAATCCAGCGCCACAGAGGATAATGGAAGGAAAAGTATAACACAAGGAGGGAAATTACACCCAAGAAATAGGAAGAAATTAATCTTTTCATAGCAAACCTGAAAGAAGATATACGCAGCATAATTCCACATCTAACAAGAAAAAAAAGCAAAACAAAACATGAACCAACAACCATTGGTCAGTAATATCTCACTATCAATGGACTCAATTCCTCAACCAACAGATATATGCTAACAGACTGAAGATGTAAAAAGGACTCAGCATTTTGCTGCATATAGGAAACACCTCACTGACAAAGACAGATATTACCTCAAAGTGAAAGGCTGGGAAAAAAAATTTCCAAGCAAATGATCCCCAGAAAGAAGCTGAAGTAGCCATTCTAAAGTCCAACAAAATAGACTTTCAACCAAAATGTATCAAAAAAGATGGGCAAAGATACTACATACTCATCAAAGGAAATATCCACCAAGGTAAACTCTCAAGTCTGAACATCTTTGACTCAAAGGCAAGGGCAACACAACATTTGTAAAAGAAACATTACAGAAGCTCAAAGCACACATTGAACTGCACTCAGTAATAGTAGAAGATTTTAAAACCCTACTCTCACCAATGGGTAGATCATGGAAACAGAAACTAAACAGATGCCATCCAGACCCCAAGAGAAAACAAATATTAGCCCAGGATATTAT
Organism: Mus pahari; assembly: GCF_900095145.1. Lineage (NCBI taxonomy): Eukaryota > Metazoa > Chordata > Mammalia > Rodentia > Muridae > Mus > Mus pahari. The sequence goes on from NC_034597.1 coordinate 95,461,638, forward strand.
AACCAGCAAAACTCTCCAGTCACCATAGCTGGAGAAGTCAAGATATTCCATGACAAAACCAAATGTAATATCTTTCTACTAATACAGCCTACAGAGGATACTTAAAGTCAATCTCAAATAAAAGCAGGGTAACTTTACCAAGAAATTAAACATTTTACAAAAAAAAAAAAACCAAAAAACCAAACCAAACAAAGAAGAGAATCATACACACATGATATTACTGCCAGCAACAAAAGTAACAGGAAGTAACAATTATCTGTTTGTAATATCTCTTAATATCAAGGAATTCCAGTAAAGAGATAGGCTACTGGATAGAAAACAGGATCCAGTGTTTTGCTATTTACAAGAAACAAAATTCAGTCACAGAGACAGACACTAGCTCAGAGTAGATGTCTGGGAAAATGTCTTCCAAGCAAATGAACCCAAGAAACCAGCTAGACTTGACATCCTAATATCCAATAAAATATACTTTCAACCAAAAATTATCAAATAAGATAGGGAAGGACATTTCATATTCATCAAAGGAAAATTCCACCAACAGAAAGTCTCAGTTCTGAACATCTATGCCCCAAATGCAAGGGGACTCACATTGGTAACAGAAATGTTACTAAAGCTCAAAACACACACTGAACCTTACATCATAACAGTGGGAAACTTCAACACCTCACTCTCACCAAAGAACAGGTCATGGAAACAAAAAATCAATACTTACAGTGTGAAACTAAAAGAATTTATGAACCAAATGCATTTAACAGATTTCACAAACACACACACACACACACACACACACACACACACACACACACACACCCTTCTTCTCAGCACCTCTTGGAACCTCCTCCAAAATCGACCATATAATCAGACATAAAACAAGCCTTAACAGATACAAGAAGATTGAAATAATCCCATATATTCTATCAGATCACAACAGACTAAGGCTATATTTCAAGAACAACATTAATCAAAAGAAAGCCCACATACTCGTAGAAACTAAACAATTCTCTGATCAATGATAACTTGGTCAGAGAATAAATAAATAAATCTAGGACTTTATAGGATTTAATGAAAATGAAGACATGTCATACCCAGTCTTTGGGACTCAATGAAAGCAGTGTTAAGAGGAAATTTCATAGCAATATGTACCTTCTTAAAGAAATGGATGAGACTCTGTAAAAGAAACTTAACAGAACACGTCAAAGCTCAAGAATATAGAAACAAACAAATGAACAGGCCTGATTTCTAGGTCTGTGTGGCAGTGGGTTTCGAGGGAAAGTGTCTTTCCTGATTGCTGATTCCCTGGCAGTTGTCGCCTGTGGTACCCAGTGTGGGGGCTTTAAAAAAGGCCCAATTACTTGTCTGTTATGTTTCAAATCTGTTTATTAGGCAAATATTTAATCTTTAAATGAATCTATTTTGTGCCCCCTCCTTGGTATTTTTCAGCCAAATGTAGGTGTAGTAGCCATATAACCATATCACATCTGAAAATGCTTACTAAATTATCATCTTCACAACCATAGTGATCAGAGCTTCCTCTTTTACTGTTTTATTATAATAAGCACATACTGCCTGCTTAATCTCCTCTATTCGTATAGCTTTTCCTTTTTTTATATGCAAGAAGTTATTATTTACTAGCATTAACATAATATCCCTAGATATTAGATTGTTTTGTTTTTGTGATTTTGAGGAGTGAGCCCTGGGCATTTCAAATGATATACATATGTTCTACTGAGAACAGACTCACTTTTAATTGTCTATTTATGCCTACTATATAAGCCTCTGGATCAACAAATTCTGCTTGTAGTAAAGATATCAAGAAATATTAGTTGAATGAATAAATAGTCATTTATACTTTGCCTAAATTATCATCTGTCACACAGTGTTTAACTATTCCCTTTGTGAGAACAATGCCTCTGTAAAACTGATTCCATTAGAAATATGAGTCTGATAAAGATTTCTGACTCCGTGGCTTCATATAAACAGAACTTGCTTCAAAATAAATAAGTTCTTATGAACTTCAGTATATTACCACTTTTATTCTGTGAAAAGAACAAACCATCATCTGTTTGATTATAATTTGCTTTATGACTAACATTGAATGGCTGCTTAGGGACTGCTTTTTCTTGAATTCAGCCTTTTCATGATCAATAGGCTTTCCCTTGGAGGGATCATTAGAACACAAGTTGACATTCATTAGTATTTAGAAGATGAACAACATAATGCATTTGCTTTTTGTTCTGCAATCTGGTGTTATTTACTTCAATATGCAAATCTATATCATGGCAACAAATAAGTACGTGACTATAGTTCCCTAACTTTCACATTCAACAATGCAGAAATGACTCTCTTAGGATTAGCTCTATGTTAAAATGATTTGATAGCTTAGTCATAGCATCTTGTCGTAAGGAATAACTGTAATTTTATTTATCATGAAGTTTTGAGATTAAAGGCAGAACCTGAGTAAGAATGCATTGTATCCCTGTTGCTTCCTTCCCTACGCCCTTTCACACCACTTTCCCTTCCTCCAGCCACCCCAGAGGTTTGTTTATTTCCCCTTCTCAGTGAGAATCAAGCATCCTCCCTCAGGCCCTTTTTGTTCCTTAGCTCTTTGGATCTGTGGATTGTAGCATAGTTATTCTGTACTTTATGGCTAATATCCAGTTATAAGTGAGTACATGTCATGAGTGTATTTCTGAGTATGGGTTAACCCACTCAGGATGACTTTTCTAGTTACATCCATTTGCTGAAAAATTCATAACATCACTAAGAAAGGAGCAAAGGGAAGTGAAGCTCTGGTGAAGATGCAAAGTAATTAATTAATTAAAGAAGAGAGTATTATAACCTGACTCCAAGTACCATGAGGAAAATGTGTCAATTTTGTTTAAAATATTTTAAAAATTCCTTTTTTTTTAATTTTAACAAAAATTGATTAGACATCAAAACATTGTTCTTTAAGAAGAAAACATTAAAAGTGGAAACATGGAAAGAAAGTCTACTGGTACAAGTGACAAAAAAAAATAATTGTTTTTCTTTTTGATAAAAATGCAGATGCAATGAAATATGTGCTAAGTTATGACAAGCCACACAGTTCCTAAAGCATTTTATTAAGAAACCTTGCCCAACAGGAAGCTCAACATTGGATACAATTTTAACAATTTCATGTTAGCTATTTTTTAAACTTATTTAAATATTGAGAATATATACATTGAAGACATCTATCATGTTTTCAGTGTGGAAATGTTAATCTTTAATTTTTATGCTATATTCATCTAGATCCTGGACATATTCATGTCTTGAAATTGAACACATGAATATATTACTGTAGTTTATTCTACTAGTTAGGCTGCAGAGTAATGTCATCTCTCAAAATATCTGTTGTCTGGTGTGTTAGAACTTTGATCCTATTTGCAGCAAGCCATTGTGTTTTGATTTCTACATATCTGCAATTTTTACTAGCATGTATTGGCTCATGTTTCAGATAATAGTCAATATTTTGACTCTGTTCTTCCTCAGCATAACTCAGTTAAGATCTATCCACGTTGCTGAATAAAACATTAGTTCATTTATTTTTATTGCTCTATGTGATGAGTCACTCACTGTTCATTTCACTAGCTACCTACTGAGCAGCCCCTTTTTAGAGGCAATTATGATAAACCATTCTATATAAATTTGTCGACAGTAGTTTGAGTGACTGTTAGTATGTCTTTGTTTAGAAGCATGATTGTTGGGTTGCAATATAAGTATGTGTGCATGTTGTATCTTACAGGACTCTGATAGATTGCTTTCTGTGGTGGTCATAGAGCTTGCAGTATATATTGCAGCTAAATATATGGCAGCCATTTGTTTCATTCTTCCCTAATCTATCCAGAAATTCTCTGAAGTAATATAAGCCATTGAATTATTTATGTTAACCACTGCAAAATATGTTTAACTGTCTCTCATGGTTTTGATTTAGTTTTCCCCCAATGATATGTTTTAATATGCATAATTTAAACCTTACGTCTTCCAGGGAGAAGAATCCATTCACAACACTTACACATTTTGGTAGGATTTTTTTAATTTCTCTGAATTTTAATATTTATTTCTTCATTTTGAATTATATGTATATTATGTGAACTCAAACCTTTTGTTTTAATCTTTCCTTTTAAACTGAATCACTATGTAAAAATATGTAAAATTTGATAAACATGATTGCTATGTTTATCAAGTTAATGGTTTTAATACTAATGTTAAATGTCCAAAGTTAAAAATAAAATTAAAACTATTTAAAAATAAAATTATAAGTATTTATTTTGTGTTTTTATCTAAATACTTTATGCTCTCCATGTCTTAGTTTCTTCTGTGATAATTAATGATTACTTTTTTACATGTGTTGAGTTAAGTTGAACAGTTTTTTCTTTTTTCTCAATCTCATCTTTCCATTTCTCTTTCTTTTTATTAGATATTTTATTTATTTAAATTTCAAATGTTACCTCCTTTCCAAGTTTACCCTTAGGAACCCTCCTATGCTGTACCACCTATACCTGCTTCTATGAGGGTGCACACCAACCCAACTTCCCATTCCCGCCTCTCCACCCTGGCATTCACTACACTGGGGCATTGAACCTTAACAGGACCAAGGGTCTTGCCTCCCACTGATGCCCAACAAGGCCATTCTCAGCAATATAAGCAGCTGGGGCCATGGGTCCTTGCGTGTACACACCTTTGATCTTTCTTCTTCTTCAGCTTCACATGGTCTATAAATTGTATCTTGGGTATTCCAAGATTTTGGGCTAATATCCACTTATCAGTGAGTGCATACCATGTGTGTTCTATGGTGATTGGGTTGCCTCACTCACGATATTTTCTAGTTCCATCCATTTGCCTAAGAATTTCATGAAGTCATTGTTTTTAATAGTTGAGTACTACTCCATTGTGTAAATTTACAACATTTTCTGTATTCATTTCTCTGTGGAAGGACATCTGGGTTGTTTACAGCTTCTGGCTATTATAAATAAGGCTGCTATGAACATAGTGGAGCATGTGTCCTTATTATACGTTGGAGCATATTTTAGTATATGCCCACGAGTGGTGTAGCTGGATCCTCAGGTCCAATTTTCTGAGGAACTATTAGGCTGATTTCCAGAGTGGTTGTACCAGCTTACAATCCCACCATCAGTGGAGAAGGGTTCCTTATTCTCTACATCCTTACCAACATCTGCTGTCACATGAGTGTTTGATCTTAGCCATTCTGACTGGTGTGAGGTACAATCTCGGGGTTGTTTTGATTTGCATTTCCCTGATATGTAGGATGTTTAACATTTCTTTAGGTACTTTTCAGCCATTCAATATTCCTCAGTTGAGAACTCTTTGTTTAGCTCTGTACCCCATTTGTTAGTAGAGTTATTTGGTTCTTTGGAGTCTAACTTCTTGAGTTCTTTGTATATATTGGATATTAGCCCTCTATTGGATATAGGATTGGTTTAGATCTTTTCCCAATCTGTTGGTTGCTGTTTTGTCCTATTGACAGTGTCCTTTGACTTACAGAAGCTTTGCAATTTTATGAGGTCCCATTTGTTGATTGTTGATCTTAGAACATAAGCCATCGGTGTTCTGTTCAGGAAAATTTCCCCTGTTCCCATGTGTTTGAGACTTTTCCCCCTTTCTCTTCTATAAGTCTCAGCATATCTGGTTTTATGTGGATGTCCTTGATTCACTTAGATGTGAGCTTTGTAAATGAGACAAGAATGGATCAATTTGAATTCTTCTAAATGCTGAACAACAATTGAACCAGCACTGGTGGCTGTGCTCTTGCAGAGGACCCAGGTTTGATTCCCAGCACCTAAATCCTAAATGGTGGCTTACAACCATCTATATCTCCAGTTTCAGGATTTCTGCCGCCCTCTTCTGGCCCCTGTGCATACTAAACACATGTGGTACACATACATCCATGGAGGCAACACTCGTATACATAAAATACAATTAAATACATCTTTAAAGAAGTAAGAGAGGGAGGAAGAGAGAGAGGGAGGGAGGGAGGGAGGGAGGGAGAGAGAGAGAGAGAGAGAGAGAGAGAGAGAGAGAGATCGTTGTCTTTTTTTTTTTTCCACTGAATATTTTAACTCAAAGATCAAGTGGCCATAGGTGTGTGGATTCATTTCTGGGTCTTCAGTTCTATTCCATAGATCTACCTGCTTGTCTCTGTACCAATGCCATGCAGTTTTTATCATGGTTGTTCTGTAGTACAGCTTGAGATCAGGGATGGTGATTCCCCCAGAAGTTCTTCTTTTTTGCTGAGAATAGTCTTTGTTATCCTGGGTTTTTTTGTTATTCCAAATAGATTTGCAAATTGCCCTTTCTACCTCTATGAAGAATTGTGTTAGAATTTAATCTGTAGACTGCTTTTGGTAAGATGGCCATTTTTATTATATTAATCCTCCCATTCCATAAGCATGGGAGATCTTTCCATCTTCTGATATCGTCTTTGTTTTATTTCTTCAGAGACTTGAAGTTCTTATCATACAGATCTTTCCCTTGGTTGGTCAGAGTCTCACCAAAATATTTTATATTGTTTGTGACTATTGTGAAGGGTGTAGTTTCCCTAATTTCTTTCTCAGCTATTTTCTCCTTGGAGTAGAAAAAGGCAAGAAAGAGAACTTCAGACCAATTTCCCTTATGAATATTGATGCAAAAATAAAATTCTTGCAAACTGAATCCAAGAACATATCAAAATAATCATCCATTATGATCATCTGGGATGCAGGGATAGTTCAATATATGAAAATTCATCAACATAATTCACTATATAAACAAACACAAAGAAAAAACCCACATGATCATATCATTAGATGCTGAAAAAGCATTTGATAAAATTCAACAGCCCTTCTTGGTAAAAGTCTTAGAAAGATCAGGAATTCAAGGCCCATACCTAAATATAGTAAAAGCAACATAGAGCAAACCAGTAGCCAACGTCAAACTAAATGAATAGAAACTTGAAGCAATCACACTAAAATCGAGGTGATCACTCTGTCTTACATATTCAATATAGAACTTGAAATCCTAGCCAGAGAAGTTAAATAACAAAAGGAAGTCAAAGGGATATAAATAAGAAAGGAAGAAGTCAAAATATCACTCTTTGCAGATGATATGATAGTAAACTTAAGTGACTCTAAAAATTCCACCAGAGAACTCCTAAACCTGATAAAAAAAACTTTAGGAAAATGGCTGCATATAACATTAACAATTTCTCTTTTTAAATTTGTGTTTCAATTAATCTGAACCCTGAGATATCTTAAACATTGAACCACCAAACAGACAACATACACCAGCTGATATCTATGAAGCTAAGAGCACTTGTGGCTCATGTAAAGGATGCCCATTGCATATCACCCACGCACGCACACACACACACACACACACACACACACACACACACTCACACACACACACATATACATTAAAATAATAAATAAATGCATGTATTATGAAGAAGTTTCTTGAAGTTCAGTGTATTAGGAAGATTATTTGTGTCGTAAAAGTTGGAGAGAGTTGAATTGCAAATAAAACAAGAATTTCTTTTCAGGGAAACATATGGCACTCACATGCTTTTATATTTTGGGGGTTTTGTTTGGTTGGTTGGTTGGTTTTATTTTTTTCGAGACAGGGTTTCTCTGTGTAGCACTGGCTGTCCTAGAACTCACTTTGTAGACCCTACCAGGCTGGCCTCGAACTCAGAAATTCACCTGCCTCTGCCTTAAGATTTATTTTTTTACCATACGTTATTTTCATAAATTTTGTTGATTAAAGTGAAATAAATGAAAATTCCCTTCTTCTGAAAGCTAACATGGCAATGTATTTGGCATGTTTATGTGTACATGTCAGTCAGCATACATTCTTTGGTAGAAAAGCATAGTCAAACTTTCCTAAATTATTTCTATTGACTAAGGATGCTCTTCAGAGTTACAATATCTAGATATAATTCAAATGGCTGCTGAGCTTTGATCTGCTGGTATGTATTGTAATGCTAAATACTGGCCCTTAAGTACTAGTTGCCAATAGGGACCAGGAAATAATCACACGCATCAAATGATGCTGTGTCCTGGTTTCTTACTTTAAAACTGCTGGTTGACTAAAGATGTCTAGAGCCTATAGCTGGGCAGAAAGGAGGTAGGCAGAGTTTCGGTTCCTGGAATTGGATTCTGAGGCAGGACCATAGCAGAAGAGATGAAGATGGAAAGAGGAGAATACACTATGTGGTAGCAATCTTGAAAACATAGTCATGAGGGCTGGCCAACTGGAGTTAAAAGCAGCCCAGATGGAATAGGATAAATCATATTGTGGGGTTATTGGCAGGGAAGTAGATATAATATCTTAGAGGGTAAATATCTGTCCAGCTCTAGGGCTGATTAGTGGCTTATTATAAATGTAAAGATTATCTGGGAACTGAATTATCACAGGCAGGGTAGAACGTCCCCAACCCCACCTCCGATTGAGATTAAATATTTATATACAACAAAGAGCTTTCACTTTTCACTTTTTTATCTGTCTTAGCAAAGTAAAATTTGACCATCAATCTTCAAAGGACACAGGAAAATTATTTCTTATGTCTAACATTAGTAACACCTTTACTATCAGATAACTAGGCAGATGAAAAAAATGCTAATAGAACAGAGTAATAGGAAGGATGACTATTGGTAGTCAAAATTCTTATTATTTATGACTAAATTTTAAGCCCAAATATGAAGAATTTAGTACTACATGTTCATTCTTAAGTGACACCTTGATTACTGTGTTTAATTTAAACAGTTAATAAATGTTTCTCTTACTTGTCTTATAGTATAAAATACTGAGATGAAATTCTGAAATAAAATGTTCTAAGAATCTCCAAGAAGCTTTACCCAACATGAATGAATGAAAATGGAATGATAAAAATAGAAATTTTCTATGACTATTATCCAACATTTTAATAACAAGAGTGTCATCTACTTACAATGGATTCCTTTAGAATTGATAATACTTTGAGAACAAAGAGAATCAGTCCAGAGTCACTTACTGAAAAGCACTGTAGAATCTAATAGTTGACATGAAAATGACTGTTCAGGACTTTTAGCATAATAAACCCCTAGGCAAAATCTTTCAGAATGACTCCCAGGCATACAGAGCCTATTGCCTTTCTATAAAACTTGTACATTTATGATCACCTGGAGAGACTAAAGTACCAAATATAAAATCCCTGCTGTGAATGGCCTTAATATTAAAAGCTTAGGAATGAGAAAAATTGAAAGTATGAAATTTATATTTAGGTACACAGCCTTTTAAAAGCAAGTACTCAATATACATTTTCACACTAATTAAATAACAATCATTTCTAATTATTCACTTGTTAATAAATGATTGAACACATTTCATGTGCTTCTATTCTCTATATGTTATTTGCCTTACAAATATTAACTCACATTCTTTCTTTTTGCAAGATTAGCCAATCATTCAAAATGATTACTAATTAAAACAGTAAATATAATGTAATAAAATAATAGTTATCAAAAAATGAAGCCCAGCCTCAAAATAAAGTTGATTAAGTGAGAGTTCAAAGAGAAGGGGGAAAAAATACAGGTATAAATAAAAGAAAAGAGAACATGCATGAATCAGAATGTAAATGTTATATAATTGAAAGTAATCAGTCATAGACTGATAACTATCCCATAATAAATAATGTCTAAAATTATTCTGTGGTGTTGGAAATCATCATTTTTATTATTAACATTTAAGACACACAGAAAACATAAACTGAATATAATCCCTAAGCAGTGCAATACTGGAGATATTTACATTTAATTGAAAATATTCTTGAAGAGTCAAATTGAATTTTTCTGGGAATATTGAATGTACTTTCTTAGCTGGACTCTCAGGAAAAATCCTTGAACTTTTCTGTTAGAGAATACCTTTTTGAAGATCATTATAAGAAGCATAATGATCTCCACTCAATAAATGGTAGATATAAACTTTCAACCTCATGTGGCAAATTATTCTACCTATTGAAATAAATATAATATTTTTATAAAGATATTGAGGTCACTAGGTGGAATCCCAATGCAAGGAGCTAAGAGAATGCCTTCATACAATAAGTAGATAAGGACTCATGTTTGTGGTTATCTCAAAAATGTTATTGATTAAATATCATGAAATGTAGTTAAGGTCTGGAGCCAGATCAAAAGAACTGAACCATACTTCCTGAAAAGCCAGAAGGGATGGAGCCCTCCTTCATTAAACATCTCATGTGGAACATTTAGATATCTGACTCCCAGATGTGTAACATGTTGATACAGTAATTACCAATTGCTGACATCAAGGGTTAAAATGATAGTTTCTCCAGTTGGAAATGTGTGTGTGTTTGTGTGTGTGTGTGTGTGTGCATCTGTATGTGAGTGTGTGTGTGTCTGTGTGTGTGTGTGTGTGCGTGTGTGTGTGTTTTAAATCAATAATAGAGATAATAGAGGTAGAAAATAAAAACAAATCTGAGAAATAATTCCATTTTGGTATATAGGCTCTTTTTCTATTAGCTATAAACTGCTACATTTCATGAAGCCTACCCGTATATCTATCATCTATCATGTATTATTTAACACTCTATCTTTTATCTATCTCTATACTTCATAAGATTTATTCACTTAGTACTCACATTTGCTTTTAAAATAAAACTTTAAGCATGAATAAGCAATCTACTAAAATGTAGGTAAGTATATATTTATGTATGGCAGTGTAAAAATAACTCTGTCTTATATAAATTATTAGAGCATTTGAATCTGTAGTCTCTTTATAAGTACAGCACTGGGTTTAGAACAACAAATGACCTGAAGATAAGAATAACTCAAAGTACTAGCATGCTTAATACTTCAGGTATATACATCATCAACTTGGAAATCTTTAAAAACATGACTGTAAGATCTCAGCCCCCAAAAGAAAATGCTGAAGCTCTTATTTACCTTGTTTCATCCATTTTGTTTTGTTTCTCTACAAGATCATTCTACAATGTTCAGCACCATTCTGAAACCTAATCGTGTGAAGCTAGACACCTAATCCTTTTCTTAGCGTCTGCTTAAAAACTAGAGATAATTATTAGCATGGCATAACACATATCTTTGTCAGTAGGAAAAAGAATTGTTGAACACAATGAAATCACAGCCTCTGCCTTTAAATACTCAAATGCCTGATACAACTTTGAAGGAGTATTAGAACAGAAACAAGATTCATAATCAAGATGTATTTATTATATAGAAAAGAATGGTAAAATTTTAATCTGATTTTATAACCTACATATGAATATATATTACATAAAAATGATTATAACATAGTAGATAAATTTAATAAACAATGCCATGTCACTTTAAATTACCTTTATCTGTTAAAACATGTCTGTATAATTTTGTATGAAAATATTTATTTGTTTTTATTTATTAAATTATATTGTATATTAACATTCCAAACATTGCCCCCGTTCCTGTCCCTCCTTCCAGAGTTCTTTACCGCATCCCCCACCCCTTTGCTTCTGAGAGGGTGCTCCCCCACCCAAACAACAACCCACATCACACACACACACACACACACACACACACACACACACACACACACATATCTCCCCAGCATTCCCCTTCCCTGGCACATCAAATCTCTACAGGATTAGGTGCATCCTCTCCCACTGAGGCCAGACAAGGCAGTCCTCTGCTACATATGTGCAAGGACCACAGACCAGCCCATGTACACCCTTTGGTCTATGGCTTAGTCTCTGGGAGCTCTGAGGGTTAGCTCCTGCTTAGTTGCCACTGTTGTTCTTCCTATGGGATTGCCATCCCCATCAGCTCCTTCAATCCTTCCAACTCTTCCTTAGGAGTCCCAGACCTTAGTCCCTTGCTTAACTGTAACTATCTGTCTCAGTCAGTGAGTGTTTCTGCCAGCAGTAACACTCCGGAAAGGCAGGACTGGGCTGAAAGGGAAAAGACAGCTAAGAATCGGGTTAGGACAGAAGGTGTTTTGATCAAAGCCCAATGTTTAATAAAGTACTGGGTTTTTAAGGCATGGGGAAAACCCCTCCCCCAGCCCCATTCTTGGAGCCTGCAATACAGGAGCGAGCAGGTAGGTGGCCTTCAGGAAATGCTGTCTCTGGAGAATTCAGGCGCCTTCCAGCAGGGAGCAGAGTCTGCTCTGAGGCTATTGTTCAGCAGGGCAGTGGCAGGCGTAAACAAGGTACCAGCCTGGCAGGAAATCACCCAGGTGGTGTAGAGCAGTGGCTGCAAAGGTCTGGGAGGCTCCAACAAGTCAGCTGCTGGTGGAGCATATCAGCGGACAGCCATGCTAAGCTCCTGTCTGCAAGCACAAAGTGACATCAGTAATAGTGTCACTATTTTTGTGCCTGCTCAGGGGATGGATCCCAAGTTGGGCCAGTCAGTATATGGCCTTTCCTTCAGTTTCTCCTCTATTTTTGTCCCTGTATTTCCTTTGGACAGGAACAATTTATGTCAAATATTTTGAAGATGGTTGGGTGACTCCATCTCTCCACTAGGGACCCTGTGTATCTACTGGAGGTAGTTTCATCTCCATACTGTTGGTCATTTTGGCTAAGGTCATGCAGGCTGAGTCCTGGGAGCCTCTCACATCCAAGGTCTCTGGAATTCTCTAGAGGTTTCCCTAGACCCGAAACCATCACAGCTTCATATTTCCATTCATTCTCCTGGCCCTCATTCTCTGGTTACAGCAGGCTTCCTGTGTTCCTGGCTAGAGCAGGCCTACTGGGAGACAGGCTTTGAGGTCCAGAGGAGGGCAGGCTAGCAGATCTGCAACAGGTCTGGGTGGAGGTGCAGACCAGAAGGGGCATATGTGTAATAAAAAAAAATTGTAAGTAAGTTTTTAGATATTTTACTTTGTTTGGTAACTTGTTTTATTTTTGGTGTTGTGTACTTACTACTTTGAAAATTGTGTCCTCAAACAATAAGTTTATGTATGTTTCTGCTTTAAGATAACTCTAGGTCTTTCCATATCTTATATCTAAAGGGACTGAAACAGAAAAAAGTGTTCTGAACTAAGTAATAAATAATTGAGTGCATGGTATGGTTTAATATCCCAATGAATAAGAAAGGCTGAAAGAGCAAAGGTGGGCATGTCTCAGAAAAAAAAAAGTGAAATGGTTTACAAAACATTCCCGAAGCAATAAATCACATTTTATTAAAAATAATGAGCACGATTATGCTGAAATGAAATAAAACATCATGAAACCAGGTTTTTGACTTTCTTTAAAATAAACAGAAGTCCATAATTGAAAAGAACCTGGGTAGATACTATGTTTTTGTCTTTATCTTTTCAGCTACATTCCTTTTGTTGATAATGATACATGTGTTGGGACAAGAAGTTAGAATAGGGACTTATTTAGAAGAAGTAGAGTTTCTCTATAAAAAGAGATTAGACAGGAACAATTATGGGTCAGAGTTGTGACCGTGGGATGGCCCCCTCCGTCATTTGATGTCCTGTCTTCCTGCTGGAGGTGGACTCTACAAGTTCCCTCTCCCCACTGTCAGAAATTTCATCTAAGGTCTTTCCTTTTGGTTTCTGAGAGTCTCTCACCTCCCAGGTCTCTGGTGCCTTCTAGAAGTTCCCCCCAACCTCCTACCTCCTGAGGTTGCCTGTTTAAAACTATTTGTTATACAAAAAAGGCACCATACATGTTTAGTTATCATCCAAAGAAATCATAAATTTTGGAGACTTAATCATAAATTATCTTACATAATTGTACTTATGTATCATCGTTGAGGTCAAGCACACTAGACCATCAAACCTACTCACAAATAACTAATTTAATGTTTTCTCAAATTATCATCTTTCTTTTTTCAATGAGTATATGGTAATCTGAGTCATGGTTACTAAGAGAAATGCTTAACTTCTTGGAACATACAAATATATTGCTTCAAAAAAGACATGACAGATATGATTAAAGACCCTATAATTGGTTCATTATTTGGAGTACACCAAATTTTTAAGAGTAATTTGGTAAGTTGAGAATGCCAACAAATGTTAGGTTCTAGTGGCAGCAGATAGGAAAAGGAAATTAATAATAAAACAGTTGGTAAGCAAATGACAAAAGTAGGTTAAATCAACTTGGTGTGGTTCCTGATGTCATGCAAGTTACACATGTCTTGGAAGCTCAAAAAAGTCACTCAGATAGATCTTGGAGATAATCATATAAACAGACTTGATGGCAAATTAACAGTAGTCCTGGGATTCCCATTTAGTCTTCTACTTTTAAAACTTGCCTGTGTGAGGGATATGTTGTACTAGCTAGACTCAATGGAAAAGGAAGCACCTAGCCTTTCTGATTCTTAAAGGGAAAGTTTGGGGAGATACTCAGGGGAACCCTACCCACTCAGAAAAAAAGAGGAGTGGGAGATAAGGGAAGGGTTGTGAGAGAGGGTGACTGAGAGACAGGCAGTGAGCTAGATTTAAAATGAATAAATAAAAAACAATAAATTAAATTTTAAAAAGTAGAATGTTTAGACCTGAGATAGAGCTCGGCAGTTAAGCACACCTGGTGCTCTTCAGAGGACTACAGTTCAGTTCTCAGTACTGTCTCTAAAACTCCAACTGCACTTCAGAAGAATGTTTTCCTCTATCTTCAGGGGTCAAGTGTACACATAAAATTTAAAAAATAAAAATAATTCTTTAAAAGTGAAAAAAATCTGTCAACTACAATTTGTTTAGACACTAAATATATGCAAAAATTAAAATAGAAATAAAAATAATTCAAAGGACAAAGGACCTAAAGTAACATTTATATTTTATATTCAATAAATAAATTTTAATTTATATTTATTTGAATTATAAATAGTAATGTCTATTATAGCTATGTGGTCAAATGCTAGTCCTCTAGTTTGTTACAAATACCCTAGTATCTTAGGTTCTTTTCTATTGCCTTGATGTTACACCACATCCACAGAAATTTATAAAAGAAAGCATTCAATTTGAGGTTCACTGTTCAAGACGATTAGAGTTCATGATCTTAGTGGTAGGGAGCATAGCAACCCCCATGCAGGCATGTCATTAGCTGTGGGGCAATGGGCTATGCACAGACAGCTTGGTCTCCAGTCGAGTTGAGAGTTGGAACCCCTGTAGGACCTTGTGGTGATAATTTTCACCTACATGGGACAGAAGGCGTTCCCTCATGTCTCCTGGACTGCTGGCTCCTGTCGAAGTTACCGCCCCCAAAACCCCCTCAGGAGAGGCTCATGGCTAAAAGTCACATAAACTATGTCCCAAGCTTCTGACTTTCAGGCTAGACTCTTCCCAGTTACCTAGCAACAGCAAGATAACAAACCCACTATAAGAGGGGCTGCTTAGCCCCTCCTCTCTCTCTTAAGCTTTTACTTTCCTTACTTTCGCTCTTAAACCATAAACTGTCTCTGTTCATCAAGGCCAGCTGTGCTTGGAAGATGGGATAGGCTTTCTCCTAATGAGCCATGTGCCTAATCTCCTACACTCCAGCCACAGACCAGACTAAGGACCTCTCTCCCTCTGCTCAATTCCTGTATCCCCCATGCCAAGTGTGTTGCCCCGGGGCCCCTGGTACTGGGGGCTGTCCCTTGTCTCCCTGCGCTGTGTGGGGTCAGTGGCTTCACGCAGCCAGATGCCCACC
This sequence comes from Mus pahari, assembly GCF_900095145.1. NCBI lineage: Eukaryota > Metazoa > Chordata > Mammalia > Rodentia > Muridae > Mus > Mus pahari. The sequence goes on from NC_034597.1 coordinate 95,477,287, forward strand.
CGGGCCGAATGGAAAGTGTCCGGCAGTCCTCCCATGTTTGCCTGCCCAGAGCACAGGAACTCTGGCCTGACACGGGCTCACAACCTCCCCTACTTCCCCTACACCCACAGCCCCACAATTAGCCAGAGCAGTAAAGAGAGCTTACACCTCATTCACAAGCGCTATTCAGAAAAAGAGGGGGGGCTAGGTAGAAATGTGATGAACTTTTGAAACGTCAAAGCTCACACCTCCTCCAGTCAGGCAATACCCCCAATTCTTTCCAAGCAGTTCTACCAACTAGAGACCTAGCAGTCAAATATTTGAGTTTATCAGAGGCTATTCTCACTCAAATACCACACTAAGAAGTAATGTGGATCCAGATTGATATCTCTAGTGAGCGATTCTCATTTTTATTCCTTGTAGTCTCTTTTAAAGGCAGTTCAAGAAAAATTCCTTTTTGAGGATATTTTAAAGATACTAAGTTTCTTGCCCTTCAAACAGAACTATGGTGTATTTTCAGTTGCCCATTTAATTTACTTCTGCCAAGGACTACAGTGCTTAAAATGTGTCTCAACTTTAGTTTTTCCAGATACTAGAAAGTTAGAGCACACATTACTTTTGTAATTTACATTCCCACAAGCAATGTATCAGAATCCCCATTGTTCCAATGTTATGCATGACTAGACCCATATGTATTATGAATTAGAAGAAATTCATCAATGTCATATGGTAAGATGGATACATTTTGAAAAAAAAAATATGTAAGACCATGGCCACTGGGAAAATAGAACAATTGAAATTGCTTATTCTTTCCAAGAAGTATGCCATAGTTAAATCCAGGCAGATCTGAGGGCCACTATGGTTATGTGCTACCAAACAATTCAAGGAACTTCTGTTTCTAGTCTAATCAATAGCCTGATTGTCTCAACAATTGCATTGATGACCACATAGATTTGGGGAACAATGGAAAGTTTAGTTTTAGTTATGGGAGTAGACTAAGCAAAAACTACTGAGCAATGCCACTCAGTGGGTCCAAGGCAGCTTAAAAAAAAAAAAAAAAAAAAAAAAAAAAAAAAAAAGGAGGCAATGAGGCTGCCTAGGGTAGTAGAGCACA
>NC_034597.1:95478469-95497318 GCF_900095145.1 Mus pahari
GGAAAGTTTAGTTTTAGTTATGGGAGTAGACTAAGCGAAAACTTCTGAACAATACTTCTAAGTGGAACCAAGGAAACTAAAAAAAAAAAAAAAAAAAAAAAAAAAAAAGAGGCAATGAGGCTGCCTAGGGTAGTAGAGCACAGCATCCAGCTAAAAACCGTGTTGGGTTTTATATGGTTGTATGACAGGTGAGGCGGGAACAACCAGGTGGTTATTATGGGGACATTTTTAGAGGGGGTACTGATAGCTAAGGTCATCATCATCAGCCAGCTTTGATGTACTTCGAAGAGATGCTTTAGGTTTCTGTTTCCTAGCAAAACTCAGCTCAGATGGGTCTGGAGTCATTGACATCAGGACTGACACATTGGGAGCTGCTTTAGGATCTAAGAGGTTAGTATTATCTGCCATTGATGGATGATCTAAAGTTCTCATTTCAGGTATAAACACTCACAGATCTGTGCCTGTGGGACTACAGAAAGACTCATTCATGAGAAAATGTCTAAGGAAGAACCTCTCCTGGCACTAGGAAGACCACATTTTCAGGGATGTACCGAGGAAGGAGTCAAAGGATGGAATAAAGATGCCATGAAGACTGTTTACTAAAGCTTAGGTTTCAGGCCTATCTTTAGTAGCCAGCTAAAGACTGTAATTAGCGATTAAAAATAAAAATTGTTCATTCCTGAGAGGAGTACAGAGTCCCCTGACTCTGTCTGCCAAGACCCACATTTTCTCATTCCCCTGTTGTCCCAGCTTTGCTAGTTACTGCAAAAATCTTTAAATGTTTCTTTTGGTTTGCTAAGGTATACAAGAGTCAGTTAACTCTCACTTCATCTTTTAATAATTTTAAACATTTAATTCTATGTTAGAGAAGTATGGTAAGCTAATGATATTTTTATGATTGAAAATGATAGTGTAGTTAATAACTTTCCATGATAGGGTACAGTGTAAGAGTTCATTGAGCTAAAATGTTTGTGGAGCACAATGACATTATACAACAAAGTTATTACAAATAGTAAATTGTGTCATAATCACAAACAGTTTGCAATCATGTTTTATTAGGTTGAAGATACTGATAATATAATTGTAACACTTTAAAAGTATAGTAATTAATATACATTGCCAAATTATGTATTGTTGTTTCTTAAATTACACATGATCAATAATTTTAATTACTGTTTAGTTATTTGTTAAACTTTGCCTTTAAAATACTCAACTGCATGAAATATGAATTATAAATAAATTAGCATTATTTTCCATGAAAAATGCAAACACTGAACAAAAAATGTTGGTTTTCTACAAAGTGCAGTAACAGTGCATCTTAATATGTTCTTTGAAAAAGATCATTCTGAATTAAATTCATATTATTCATGGATTGTATAAGCGAATCTTCAGAAGAGTGGGGACAAATCTAGGCTCAAGTCTACTTAGCTGAAAATGTCCAGTCTCTTAGAAGTTACTGCAAATAATGGAGAAAGCTTATCAAATAGAGCTTTCCAAAATTATCAGGCTTATTCTTAGGAAGCATCTTGGGATAGTACTGGAGGACCCTGGCTTTCAGGTTCTAGAGGGAGACCTGGCACAGCTTCAAATATTAAGTGTATGTATTTGACAGTTAAGAAATCTCGCACACCTGCACAGGCATGATATCTCATCATTGGGGTTTACAAGAATACACAATTTCTAGGATAATTAAAGAAGTAAACTATACTTCACGTATTTTGTTTTAACTTATAAGTGGGATGTAGAGAATGCATTTTGATGTTAGAAAATAACAATAAATGACATGTTGAGCTAATATTTTGATGTTCCTTTGGAGAAGAGCATTAGCAACAGTATCAAAGTATCAAGAGTGGTCTAGAAGGGAAAGGGTCCTGGGATTATTGCAGGAACTTTACTTAGCAATATGGATTCAACAAAATGTCACAGAGAGTTCTCAGGTGTGAACATAAAATCAGTAAGGCTGTGCTTAAGGAGTTTAAAATAACAATGGACTCCATACACTTACATATTTGAATTTTTGGTATGCATTTGATGCATTGTTTGGAAACCATTAGGAAGTACAGCTATTTGGAGGATGTGTTTCAATGTGGTTGGGCTTTAAACTTTCAAAAGCCCACATCCTTCCCATTTAGCTCCCTCTTTCTGCCTCCTGCTTGCAAATCCTCTTTGAGCAGGTGGGGAGGTTTTAATAACACACAGAGCACCAGGGATACGTCTACATTCCATAGATTCTGAAGGCAGTTTTCTTTTACTTCATTTTATTTGCCTATTCTTTGTTAATTTTATACCTTGGGTATGAAATTACACAGAGACTACTGGTAAAATCCGGGATTATATAATGATGTGTGGAGTCTTTGTAAGGCTTTCAATGTGAGACAGAAACACATTGCTTGACAACATTTGTATTAAATCCAAACTACAAAAGAGAGTCTCACATGCTTGATCATGAGTTATGTTCTGTAAAGTTGTTTTTCATATTATGAATGATAGATTGCTTCAGCACTTATTATTTGTAACTTAGATATCGTTTATGTCTTTTTCTCTTGTGTCTTTCAAACGCGTACATATTCAAAAGTGACTGAAATGTTATGGCTGATATATTACAAGATTTTACAATATTTTAAATTTCAAGAAAGGCCCTATCATTTTCTACAACACATTTAAAAGATCAGAACCCAGTTGCATAAATAAATAAATAAATAAATAAATAAATAAATAAATAAATAAATGGACTAAACTTCCATCATGAGACACTGGGAATTCTGAATGCTAAATGTAACAAGGAGTCTCTTTTAGGATTATATAAAAGGCACAGTGATAGAAAAGTTTTCAACACTATTCTTTGTTGTTGTCATATTTGTCTCTGTTCATACTTGAACTTGTATTGGATCCTCCGTCTACAATCTCTACTTGTGGGGTTCTAGAAAAGTGCCTCGATTCTCGGCTTTCTCTGCTTTATTAACAATGATGCTTTATTTATACGTTGAATTTTAGTCCTAGACATTTGCTTGCTTGCTTGCTTGCTTGCCTTTATCTTATGTTACTGAGTTTTAAATCATGATCTGTGCAGGCAAGGGCTTTACACCTGCATCAAGACCTCAGTTTAAATATGAATTTTTAAAAAAGAATTGTAATTTTATAGGTATCATTAACATGAGACTGTGGACATAGTAAATTTAGTAATCTAACTATAGGCTCTCTGACTTCCATAAAAAAGGGCAAGGTTTGTTTTGAAAATAAAATTTAGAAAAATAAGTACCAACTACAATTCAGAAAAAGCAAAGTCCTACAGTCCTAGAAGGCTGAACTGTACACCTCTTGTCAGCTTTATTTCTGAAGAAAGCAGTTTCTTTGGAAAGTGATTGGTAGCTAGTTGAGTGCACCACACTCCAGTAACAAGGAGATATTATCAATTCAGCTCCTGTATCTCAAGAGTGGGAGGAAGCAGAGATTGCTACAAATACCTAAGCACATTCTCCAGGTTCAGAGAGCAGAGCTCGCACCATCTGACCTTCACCTAGGGCTGTAGCTTCTCGGAAACTCCTCCCTTCTAGGCAGCAAACTGGAGCAGAGGCACTGTAAGTGAAATACCCTTCTCCTGCCTCCTGCTTCAGAACCATCTTCTGTAGATGAGCTGGCCTTTCTTCTTTTAGTATGTTTAAGCACTTAGAGAGAATTTTTCTTCTTCCTAAATTTTCTTAATGAGAATTTGGAACTTTTCTCATGAGTATGCTAATCTTTCTTTTAAATTACTAAGACCCTTGAATCATTTGCTTGTATTAGATGTCAATGACATACAGTTTTTCAAAATGTTCATTTTAAAAATCCCAGTAAAAGGTACTGGAGGGATGGCTGAATGATTAGTAATGTTTATCACTCATGGAGAAGACCCAAGTTCCCTTCCCAAGCCTCGATGGTCCACAGTTCCAGGGTACCTGATGATTCTTCCGATCCCCATGGCACTGCGTGTATCCAATGCCCATAAGCTCATAAGATAAATAAACATGTACATATACATGTATAAAATAAATAGATTTAAATTTAAAAATTTAATGTTTTATTCATTATGATGCACATTCTTCCTTAAGCTAAAACTAACAATTAGAAAATGATTTAGATTTTCAGTCTGGCACATTCAATTTTTCTAAAAAAAAATTTTAAAACTTAAAACATGAACTGATTATGTAGAAACGTAATATTTTAAAAGTCAAATATGCATAAGTTTTTAATCTTTGTCTTCTTTTTTCAGTTGAAACTTTTTTGTTTATTAAGAACTGATTAATTTTCAGACAGTATATTCTGATCATATTTTGCCTCCCCAAACTCCTCCTGAATCCTCATTCCTCACCCATCCGTATCTACATCTTTTCCTTCTCTCTCTCATTATGATAAAAAAATCCATCTAAATAAAATACAATGAAAATAAAATAATACAAGATAAAGTGAAAACAAAGAAATCATAATAGGACTAAACAAACCAACAAGCTGAAGAGAAAGAGTAAGATACAAAGAAACACAAGAAACACATACAGACACTGAAACACATATGTCACCCCCCCACGAAAACCCATCAAAACAAAATTAGAAACCATAATATATACTTTTAAAGAGCCCAATATAAACACTGTGAGAAAAAAAAAAAAGAAAGAAAAGAAAAAAGAAACAAAATGAAGCAAAAATCAAAAAATCCCTGCTAAATATCTACTGAAATCCAGCATCAGTTAATACCCTTTCCTTGACCCTGTGTTACAAAAAAGGTAATGCAGTATTGTTACCATTGTTACCACTGCAGTATTGATCACCATTAAAAGTAACGTGAAGATACTAACTATTTGGGAGGTTATACTAGGGAGGAAAACACAGTATTATAAAGAGTTCAAAAGCAGAACTTGGCCTTTTAAAAAAATAATGGTGAAAGTGATTTAAGACAAGTAGTGGGTGAGGTTGAAGGTCAAGAGGTCAGTATGAGCTTAGCCATTTAATGAGTTGATGACTAGCCAGGGGCAAGTGATAACTTGTCTCAAGAAAAGAGTAAGTAAATAAGTAAAAAAATATGCAAGCAAACCAAAAAAAAACCAAATAAAAGCATAGTCCCTTAATTAATACTATACACACAAGTTCACACATATATGTACTTGTACATGTACATATCACAAAAATTGAATGGTTGTAAGCCTAATAGAGTTATGTGAATCTTGTTTATAAGCAAAATGTATGGGTGTATATCTTACCTCTAACAATAGATGATATAAATTGTAACCTTAAAAATAATATTTCACATCTTAATGGGAATCTGTGGAGATATATAATAGTGTATAAACCATTATAGTATTCTCATTATAATTAAATGATGATATTAGGTTTTTATGAAATGTCCATATTGTAAGATTAAAATGAAAATCTATAATTAATGGCATAGATTTGAAAGCAGCTTGTAGTTATAGATGATTGATTATAAATTTCATAAAATATACATGATTTATTCAATGATTATTCCTAGGTTCCTTTGTGGGAGTTTAATTTATATATTAAAACATTCACCTTTCTATTGCAACAACAATTACTTACAAAGGAAAAAATAGACAATCAATAATGAACTAAATTTAGTTCTTCATATAGGAAAGAATGGAAAAAGGATAACCCCCTTCAAGCTAGGAGGATGACATTAATGACTGCCTCTAATATCAAGAAAGGGAAAGCTACTGCAGCCAGGCATGGTGGCGAACGCCTTTAATCCCAGCACTCGGGAGGCAGAGGCAGGCAGATTTCTGAGTTTGAGGTCAGCCTGGTCTACAGAGTGAGTTCCTGGAAAGCCAAAGCTATACAGAGAAACCCTGTCTTGAAAAACCAAAAACAAAACCAAACTAAACCAAAACAAACCAAAACAAACCCAAACAAACAAACAAACAAACAAGAATACATTATGAATGATTTTTAAAAAATAAATTAGCTATTAGAAAGCGATTTTCAGTGTACTCCAGCATTATGCAGCCTAGATCATAGTAAGTCCTCTGGTCTATGACAAGGAAAATAAATCTAAGCCAATTTTCGGTTTCTATGAGAGGGAAATTTTGAGACCCAAAGACCAGGATGAAAATGGTTGGGGCATTGTGTATGCCATTGGGTCATTGGCAAATCTAACACCAAGTTGGTGCCTCTGAATTGCCTACTTTGTTATGTTGTAGTGATAGACAAGATATATGTGGTTTGTTCTTCAAGCTTGAAGAGATATAGATTTCATATTCTGTAATCCAATACTAAGGTCTAATTGAATTTCTAACATTCACTGGATGCTTACATTAAATTCAACATGGCAGCAATCAAAGTTTCAGTCCATGACTGATTCCTCAGGATTCAGGAAGATGTACAAAACATACCTGACCACAACGGGAATCCGGGAAGCTTAATTTAATTATGGCTTTAAGAGAAAGTTAAAATGACGATCATCAAATTAGGTTTGTTGTCTTATACTTCAGAGGGTTTAAAGTAAAATGCAAGTAACATTAAAGGATAACATAAGTTGATTTAGTCATTATCTTTCCAGAATGTATTGTGACTGCTCAGTTTCAGCCAGTATAACAGGAAGGAACTACATGTTAAAATATTAAGCATGCCCAAGGTTTATTTTCTGGTATTTCTTTTTGTTGTTTTGTTTTAGTTATCCTTATGTTCTTTGTGTTGGGGCTGAAGGACTTGTTTGGCTTTTTTATGTTTGTTAAAACATATCATCAATCACAAAGGAGCTGAACGTTATCATTAATTCTCATATGTTTCCTAAGAGAGGGACCATTTAACTTTACAAAACAAGAAAGTCCTAAGAATGCAGGATGAAAGAAAGGTTTAGATCCCCTCTCAGTGGGCTTAGATTATCTAAGAAGTTATGCTATGGTAGTTCTTACTTTTTCGTAGATTACCCTGAGAATATAGCAAAGCAGTAGTCCATCTTTATGTAATTAAAGTACACATCAGGCTTCTATTTTTAAAATGAAGGCAGGGCATTGAATAAAATAATACTCCTTCAAGATAAGAAAATAAATTTTCTTAGTACTTGGTTAAGTATGTTAAATCTTATTAAATTTTTATTTAAAAAATCCCCTCCCCCATCAATGGGCACAGAAATACCTTGTTGGTGGTGGCATTCTTATATCAGTCAGGGGCAGAGCAGATGGCAGAACTTTGTTCATCTTAGCTTGATGCCTGACCTGATGGCCAACCTCATGAATAGGACTAATAATCAAATCAAATCAAATCACATTCACGCAGCACAGAACAGCAGGAGGAAGATAGAAACCTGTGGAACACCAGCCAACAAAGACCTAGATAACACACAGGCTGGTCACTGTTCCATGTAGCCAGATGTAGGACAGTAACCTACTAGCCATATGTTTAATCACAATGTCTTAGCATAGCCTGATCAGGTGGGACAGAGAGAAAAGTGGAGCAGTCTGAGCATTAAGAAGAGAGATGAAATTGGAGATCAGAGAGTGGAGGAAGTAGCCTGATGGGTGGCTGGCATGTGGGCCCAGTGAGGTCCCAGCGTGAGCTGCCGCTGAGGGCCATATCTGAGTCCTTGGCTACACAGCATCAGGGATCCCTGTTGATATCTCTGGCTCATATCCCTATTGATATCCGGTGCCCACTAGAGAACATGGGGGAAGTCCCTGGAGGATAAGCTGCTTGGACCACATGGAGAAACAGGTGCTATACATAGCTGACCTTCCACTCACTAAATGTGGCACTCAGGAGAGCCCGTCCCATCTTTCACCTGTGTGGCAGCAAGCAGCACTCAGGAATAGCAGAGACTGTGCCTTGCCCAGTAATAGAGTCTAGCTGGTACTTGCTGAGGGGATGCAGGTAAGCCAGTTCCAAGGATGGGAACGTGGGAGAGCTGGCCCTCCCACTTGTCTGCTGACTGTGAAGTGTCCTGGATACGGGGGCAATGCTCCCCATTTACTCCTCCCTCCTCCAGCAGTCTGGAGAACTGGCCCTGAGGTCATAAGACTATCTGACCTGGTCTTGCCCCTTGATTTCTGTAGCACTCTGAAACGTGGGCCCTGCACCTTGCCTGGGCAATATAGTGGAGCTGTCCCTGATAGAGAAGGAACAGGTAAACCAGCCTTGAGGGTGTGAGAGCAGGAGAACTAACTGGGCCTCTCATGGGTTGCAGCACTTTGGAGAATGCCTCCCCTCCTGCTTCCACTTTCTAACACACACCTTGCCTGGGCAGGACAGTGTAGCTAGCTATCTCAGGAGGCATGTGTGTGTGCAGGAGACAGATGGAGAGCAGAAGGCATAAGGACAGGCTATGGCAACATTAGATGTCCTCGCTGGAGCAGTGCTGGAGAACTAGCCTTGGCGGTACAGATGAGGTACAGCAGGCAGTCTGACCAGCTCAGCTACCACGCAGGCCCAGATGCAGGGTTTCATGTTGGCCCATCCCCAAGTCCATATTATCTGTAAACAGGTGAGACCTTCCAACAGGCTGGTCTTGTTGTTCCAAAGCTACGGGATCTCCATGACACAGCTCAACAACAGGGAGCAGTCCTGAGAGGATGCAATACTGAGAGTGTCACAGAAGGCAGAGATCTTGAACCAGACAAAGGGCTCATTGCAATGAACATTTGCAAGGGAAGATGTATGGAGAGAGGCATATGGTATGTGACACCCAAACATGCTACAGATTTCCCAATGGGATTTTGTCTTTTAGATTGAGGAACAAAGGTGGCAAAGGCAAAGGGTGAATATGAGGGGACAGGGAGAAGAGTGGGAGTGGCGTGCAAGATGGGGAACTCACAAGGAATCAATACAAAGGTTATTCTTATTAATTATTATTCTTTAAGTTTTTTTTCTTTTTTAAAGTCCAGTTGTTATCCCCCTCCTGGTCCACCCTCTGAGTGTTCCTCATCCCATACCTCCTCCCCCATTTCCAAGAGGATGTCCCCACCAACCCCAAACCCCACCCCACAAAATCTCCCCATTACTTGGGACCTCAAGTCTCTCAAGGGTTAGGTGCATCTTCTTGAGAGGCCCAACGTGCAGTTGAAAGAGTCAGATGCAGATATTTGCACCCAACCAATGGACGGAAGCTGCTGACTGACGCCTGTGGTTGAGTTAGGGAAAAGCTTGAAGAAGCTGAGGAGGAGGGTTACCCCATAGGAAGACTAGCAGTCTCAATTAACCTGGTCGCACAAGGTCTTTCAGACACTGGGCCACCAAACAGGAAACATGTACCAGCTGAGATGAGGCCCCCAACACATATACAATACTAAGTTTAAAACAAAGATTTTCAAGGAACAAACAGTTAATTGCATATGAGCACATATTTTGCTTGATAAGCATGTGTCTTTCTGAATATATTTGAAGTGTTGATTTATTCAATGAGTTTAATTTGTTTCATGAAGTCTGTTAAATATTTTATCCTACACAAAATATGAAAAAATGACATTTGGGAAAATCAGGTTATGATATAAATAAAAAAAAACATAACACTTTTGGTTTTTATTTATTTTTATTTATTTATTCACTTTGTATCCTTTTCCAAGCCCCCTCTCTCCTCTTCTCCCAGTGCCACCTTCATATACCTCTCTCGGAATAATCCACCCTTTCTTTCACCACAAAGAAAGGAAAGGCGCCAGTGTGCTCAAACTCACCCTGGCAATACAAGTTGCAGGGACTAAGCACATCCTCTTCCACTGACAGACAAAGCAGTCCAGTTACAGGAAAGGGATCCAATGAAAGAACCAGAGACAGGGACAGCCTCCATGCCAATTTTATGGGACACACATGAAGACCAAGCTGCACATCTGTTACAAATATGTAGAATGCCTAGGTCCAAATAATACATGCTCTTTAGTTGGTGGTTCAGTGTCTGGGAGCCCCCATAGGCCAGATTTGTTTACTCTCCTTAGGTCTCCCTGTGGTGTCCTTGACCACTCTGCACTCTGAACTCTGCCTATTTTGGGCTGTGGGTTGCAGCATATGTTTCCATCAGCTGCTAGATGAAGCCTCTTATGAAGACTGTTTCACTAGGCTCCTGTTTACAAGTATATCAGAGTATCATTAATACTGTCAGGGGTTGTTTCTCTCCCATGGTATGGGTCTCAAGTTGGACCTGTCATTGGACATCTTATATGGAGAACAAATTTTGAGTTGAAGGTTTTATGGGTGGGTTGATGTCCTCTTCTTTTCTGCTGGAAGTCCCGCCTGCCCATATCAGTCTCTATATCCCCAACATCTAGGGTCAACCCCATAGACTCCCAGGAGCCTCTGTCTGGGGTATATGACTTCTCCCAGAGATACAAAAGTCCCACTAATTTCCACTCTTTCTCCCATCCCTCTTTGTTTCTTAAAAACATGTTTCAGAACCACCTATCACAATAGAAACTTTCTATAAGGAATAAAAAAAAAAATTGCCTCCAACTGCTCAGATAACTTATTTCCCAAGAGGGATATATGTAGGACAGTTAAACTTTGAAGTCAGCAATGAGACACGAACCATTAAAATTCCATGTGCAAATAAAAATGGCCTGTGAGTACAACAATTTGTTTCATATTTAATTTGCATTTGTACTCCAGAGACGTGTTAAAACACAATTTGAAAGTCTCAGTTGTCTTATACTAAATGTCCACTGTTCAATTTTGTTACTCAAATGACTTATCCTAGATGGTAATTGTAACATGTTAGGCAGGCATATGGCTGCAAATTGACTACTTATATATCTTTAAAGAGATGAACAACTTGGTTTCTAATTTCATTAATATCCCCCTTTGGATTTATGATTGCCCATATGGTTTGAAAAAGCTTTTTTTATTTAAATTTATTTGTAATTCATGTTTTATACTCCATATTCTATTCCCCACCCCTCCCCTCCCACCCTCCAACTACTCCACATCCCACAACTCTTCCCTGCCACACCCCGTCTCCACATGGATGCCCCTACCCTCCACCACATCTAACCTCTAAACACCCCGCCTCCAGTCTCTTGAGGGTTAGGTGCATCATCTCTGAATGAAGATAGACCTGGAAGTCCTCTACTGCATGTGTGTTGGGGGCCTCATATCAGCTGGTGTATGCTGCCTGTTTGTTTGGTGGTCCAGTGTTTGAGAGATCTCAGGGTCCAGATTAAGACTACTGGTCCTCCTACAGGATTGCCCTTCTCCTCAGCTTCTTTCAGCCTTCCTTAAATCAACAACAGGTATCATATCTTTCTGTCCATTGGTGGGGTGCAAATATCAGCATCTGACTCTTTCAGCTGCTTGTTGGGTCTTTCAGAGGGCAGTCATGATAGATCCCTTTTTGTGAGTGCTCCATAGCCTCAGTAATAGTGTCAGGCCTTGGGACCGCCCCTTGAGCTGGTTTGCACTTTGGGCCTGTCACTGGACCTTCTTTTCCACAGGCTCCTCTCCATTTCTATCCCTGTAATTCTCTCAGACAGGAACAATTATGGGTCAAAGGTGTGACTGTGGGATGACAACCCCATCCCTTACTTGATGTCTTCCTGCTGGAGGTGGGCTTTATAAGGAAAATGTTTTAAAGTATTCTTTTTGTTTGACTGCTGTTTAATGACATTAAAATTGTGCTCCCCTTCTTGTGAGCCACACATTTTATAGGAAAAAATTAAGACATAAAAATGAATTTGTAGAGTAGCTCACTAATTTGACACAGTGCTTTCCTAGTAGGGACGGAATGCTGAGTTTGATCCTTAACACAATATACAGAAGTAAGGTGCATCAGTACTTAGAAGGTAGAAGCAGGTGGCTATGAAATTCAAGCTTTTTGTCTACTACAGGGCCATATATCAACCTGGTGTGGTTAAAACCTCATATTACTACAGAATAAAATTTAAATAATAACACTCGATGTTAATGAGATATTTGTTTAATGTTCTAAAACAATTTTCTTCAAAATAATTATTCTTCAAAGAATAAAAAAAATCATGAAGTACTTAAAATAAGGTGAGAATATATAAGGGGAAACTTAACTGAAGTCAGAATTGTACTTAAAACTGGTTTCATGTAGAAATGGATTCAGAAAATGTGGTACATTTACAAAATGGAGTACTACAAAGCTAATAAAAACAATGAATTTATGAAATTCTTTGGCAAATGGATGGATCTGGAGGATATCATCTTGAGTGAGGTAACCCAATCACAAAAGAACACACATGGTATGCACTCACTGATAAGAAGCTATTAGCCCAGAATCTCAGAATGGCCAAGATACAATTCACAAAACACATGAAACTCAAGAAGAAGGAAGATCAAAGTATAAATACTTTGTTTCTTCTTAGAAGGAAGTACAAAATACCCATGGAAGGAGTTAGGGAGACAATGTGTGGAGCAGAGACTGAAGGAATGACCATCCAGAGACTGCCTCACCTGGGGACCCATCTCATATAAAACCTCAAACTCACACACTATTGTGGATGCCAAGAAGAGCTTGCTGACCGAAGTCTGATATAGCTCTCTCCTGAGAGGCTCTGCCAGTGCCTGACAAATACAGAAGTATATGCTCATAGCCATCCATTGGATGTAGCACAGGGTCCCCAATCAAGGAGCTAGAGAAAGAACCAAATGACCTGAAGGGGTTTGCAGCCCCATAGGAGGAACAACAATATGAACTAACCAGTACCCCCAGAACTCCTTGGGACTAAACCACCAACTGAAGAAAACACATGATCAGACTCATGGCTCTAGCTACATATGTAGCAAAGGATGGCTTAATTGGTCATCAATGGTAGGAGAGGTCCTTGGTCCTGTGAAGGTTCTATAACCCAGTATAGGGGAGTGCCAAGGTCCAGAAGCTGAAGAAGGTGGGTTGGTGGGCAGTGGGAGGGAGAATGAGATGTGGGGGTTTCAGAGAGGGAACAGGGAAAGGGGATAGCATTTAGAGTGTAAATGAAGAAAATATCTAATTAAAAAAACATAAAAATAAAGGACTGGTGTGAGTCCTTGGTTTCAGAACACTGTCAGAACTGTCTTATCCCCTTGTTTACTTTGCATTGCTCTCTCAGTAACTCAGTCATTTAATTGATATTCTACTTCTTGACACTAGCTAGATTACAAAAGTTAAACTATGATAGGAGTTTTACATACTCAGAATATAAATACCATTATGATTTGAATGTTTAAAATGATAGAATAAATTAATAGCTTTTCCTCCTGTATAAAAGGAAAAAAGCCTTTAGCATATTTAAGTTAAATATAAGTTAGAAGCATAAATAAGTAGATAAAGCGAACAAGATTGTATGTATATTTAAAATGAAAGGTTGCAGCTTCATAAAATGTCACACAGTTTTTCTCACTGAAAGTGATGATAACCAGCAGTAGCCTGCCCACCAGCTCTTTTTAATGAGAGAGCAGATCACACTAACACGATTCTTGTACTGCAAGCATGTGACTTATCAATGCAAGTACAGTCATTGTCTCATTATGCATGAAGATTACTCATGTTTACATAAATACATATGCATTGATATGTGTGTGTCTATTCTTTACAGAGGGAATGTTGATATCTCTTATGTATCATGCTTGCCAACACAAAGTATCAGTTTGACGATACAAAGTATCAGCTAATAGCTTCATTTTGAGTGTCCTTCTGAGTTCATCATCCTGAATTTTTACTATTCAGCATAATACATATTACTTCACTCATCACTGGAAAATGAAAATATAAAATAAACTAAATTGTACGTGCACACTTCATGAACTGAATGTGTGTTATATATATATTTTAACATTTTGATGGAGACTCAATATATTCTTGAATCATTTCACCTTTATCTTTGAAATGGTGGAAAATCTTTAAAGGTTCATTCTTTTAACATTTTCTTCCTTATAGATTCTGACAGATTTAGGTGATGGAGAACTTTTTCAGAAATTAACACAGTTTTGCACAATGTGTATTTTTATTGCCCCAGATCTATACCCCCATTTTTAGACCTACACTAACTGTGTTTCTTAGTGACTTGCCACAGTTTCTATCAAGATAACATTTTATACATGAGTTGTCCTATTTCTGTACCTTCCTTTCTCTATTTAGGAATTGTCTCCAAATAGAAACAAAGTTTTTATATTATTCTTTGTAGCTAAGGCTAATTTAAAATAAGTTTGTAATATATACTTTATTTTATGTTACATGGATTATAATATATGACTATTATTTATTTATCTACTTATTTTTTGAAATAGTGTCATAGACATAGCCAGTGTCATAGACACATCCAGAAATAATTAACACAGACCTGGGTATCTTATAATAGAGACTCATGAAAATGTTATAAAAATAATGATGTTAGTTTATTTCAGTCAATCTGAAGAAATAAAGACATTGATATTTCTGATGCATCAGGTTGGGTTAGACATACAAGTTGTGTGTGTGTAAATATTTTTATCACTATGCTCCTTCAAAAATTAAGATGAGGTGTCTGCTGTGTGACAGCATACAGCTAAAGATTTATAACTTTGGTAGCAACACTCTTGACTTTCTGAGAATTGACACACTTGATTAACCTCTATGCATGATTCACAGATAATGTTCTCACTTTTATTTAATGTTGATTTCACTATGAATTTATCAAATAACAAAAGTGAGAAAAAATGATATTACCCAGCTTCAATAAATTAATGTGGGAAATAATGATATGTGAGTAATATTTTATTTGTTTAATCTTTGAAGCCATAGTGAGCAAAAAAACATTTCCACATTTTTATGGTTTTTGAAATAAATATTCAGAAAGATAACACATAATTTTCTATGTTGACAGTGCATGCCAACACAAGATTTGTTCACTAATTATTAATCTACTACTTTTTAATCTACTACTTTTTATAATTTCTTACATTATATACATAAAATAATGCTTTGAAGATGTACCTCTCTCTCTCTCTCTCTCTCTCTCTCTCTCTCTCTCTCTCTCTCTCTCTGTGTGTGTGTGTGTGTGTGGTGTGTATGACTTATACATGTGAGAGCCTATGCAGGCCACAGTAAGGAAGATGTTGCAACCTACTAAACATAGATGTTAGCTGAACACAAATGCTTGAATGAAAAGCGAGCACTATTTACTGATGATCCATTCTTTCAGACCCGAAATAAATTTAAAATATCTCACGTTTTATTTTGAAATATTTTGATTTATTTTGAAATTCTGAATGATCATGATAATCTATTTCAATCATATATCATCACAATATAATTGCCAAATATAGAAGTACTTGTGGCAAGAAAACCTAAGAATTTGTACAAAATGAAATAAATATACTTTAAATGGTTTATGTATGGTATCCAAATATTTAAAAAGCTAGTATTTATGAATATGTTATGGAAAATAATGGTACTTATAATTTTAAATTTCTTCTAGAAATACAATATTTCATTGCTTTGTAAGTGTTCTTCATTCTCAACATTCATATCACAAAGTTTGTTTTTATAGTTTACAATGAAGTAGTAAATCATATAACTGAAAATTTAGGATTTACATGTAAGTATATATATTGTACTTTATTCTAAAGTAATGCTTAGGTGTAGTTGGCATAATCAGAAAAGAAGTTTGAAAATTCTTATGTAATGCTGCATTAGAAAAAACATATTCTTCTACATATGCAACAGTTGTGCAGCTGGGTCTTCTCATGGGACTCCTAAAGTGGGAGCAAAGGCCATCTCTGACTACATTGCCTGCTCTTGGATCCCTTTCCCCTAACTGGACTGCCTTGTCTAGCCTCAGTACAAGACGTGATTAGCCTTATTGCAACTTGATATGGCAAGGCTGCCTTGGCTCCATAGGAGGTCTCCCTTTTCTGAGGAGAGGAGAGAAGAGGAAGACAGGGGAGGTGGGGTCCCGGAAGGGAGATGAACAGAAGGGACTGTGAGGAGAGGAGGGAGGAGAAGCTGCCGACCAGATGTAAAATAAACAAATAACTTAATTAATTTTCCAAAAAGAAAGTGTGCTTCTATAAATCTGATAAAGTATATTTTTTATTATTTCCTAGTTAAAGAGTTAACAAACACAACTAAATGAAAGGAAGTTATAGAATCTTACCAAGTGTGCGCAATATAACTCTATATTAAAGTAGTAATTTATTTCTTTTTGTGTTGTGTGAACGTGTGTGTATATATGTGTATGTGTGACTTTTGTTTTATTTTAGTATATTTATCTTACTGAATTTATTAATTGTTTTATATTTTTGTATTATTATGAGGAGGAAAGATAGGAGACACAGAGAATATAAATATGAAGTTGTTTGAGTAGAAAGGTAGAAACAAATCTTGGAAAAGTTGGGTAATAGGAAATATGATCACAATATATTGAATATATCTCCTTTCAAATTGCCTTTAAAGAAACAGATATCTGCAAAATCGATATGTCAATGAATAGATTGAATAGTTGAAAACATTAAATATGCCTTTTCCTAAGGATTTGTGCATGGTAATATTCTAACACTTGATGAGTCAAAGTCAATATCACAGAGCTACAGCTGACAATGCTACTAAAACTTGTAGTTTTTCTCAGTTTTTGTGATTTTTAAAATTATATTTTAATAGAGAGACGTGAAGGACACACTGGTTATATTTGTGAGAGACAGTGTGTTCTTGTCCTGCTTTTTAATTTAAAATAACTAGAAGAATAAAGTATTTAAATGTTAATATTTTGTTGTTTGTATATATTGACATTAGTGGATGTGTTTTATATGATTTTTAAATTGTTGTTATAAACATTTCCCAATATCCTAAATAATATATTTTTATGTTAACATACTGATGACTCTAATGTGGGGTTATAGAAGGTGCTTAAAACAAACAAACATTATCTATTGTTTATTATATTCCCAAAATATGTATGCTCAGTTTGTAGTAGGTACTCTAACAAAGCCTTGGTATTGTGATTTGTGGTTATATAATTATGTATTTGGTTAGAAAAATAGACCAAAGGGGGGGAAAAAAAGACCAAAGGTAATGTTTGTTTGGAAGGATAAAGTATCGACATACAAACTCATGGAAACATGGCTGCATAGGATAGCTTAAGCTATCATGCTGGCAGGACCAACAGCATGTCTATGAGAAAGATTCTGGATCAGTCGATTGAGGTGGGTAGATTTACTCTGAGAGAATTATTCTATGGACTTCTATCTTGCTGGATCAGGGCATAGTGAGTGCAAGACCAGCATTACTTAATCTCTGCACATAATTTCAGATAATAACATCAATTGATCTCCCATGTCTAAGTCCCTCAAACTATGAAGCCCAATAAAAGCTTCCTTGACTTTGTTGTCACAGCAATGAGAAAAACTCTGGTGATGAAGCTCTGAGATCATACACCCAGACATATGCTTTTGTTCTTGACAACTGGATTTCAGGAGGAAGAGTTTAGAGTTTCAGGATAGGTAAACCTGGAATATTCTATGTAGAATGTAATCAAAGTCCTTCTGCTGGTAACCTTGAAGACTTAAATACCATGAGTAGGTCAGACAGTGGAAACTGAACCTGTGAGAAAGGAAAGTGTAAGTTGATTAATTTTGGTCACTTTTTCCTTCTTAATATTTTAAATTATTTTTCCAATTACTTCTAAAGTGTTTCTCCTATGTAAATTTATTTATACTGTAAAAATAGTCGGGTTTTAAATGTCCAAAATATTGAAACAAAGGCAGTACTCAGCAGTTAGATAAATAATAACATAATGCTTATCATTTGTAGTAACCTGAATTTCTTACAGCAATGACATTTTAAAAATAATAGTCATGTATTATTTAACTAGTATTTCCTTCTGAATATTTTCTTCATCACAACATCTAGTATTATGTAAATAAATCAAGCTTAAAATCATGTCAGTCAGCAGCATCATGGCTATATTTTCATATAGTTTACAGCTCAGAGTGAAGATAAATAATACTGCTGTTATAAATAATGTAGTATCATGGATTTTGTTGAAAGAAAATTACAGAATTTTGTTTTCTAAAATCAAGAAGAAATAGAACAAAGCAAATATTGCAAAATGTGAATAGAATAATAACATCAAAAATATGGCTGTTTTAATTTTCATTTTATTTTTAATGCTCCCATTTAAGACTGATGAAAACTTACATTCTTTTCAATCATAATGGTGAAAGCAAATAAGATATCTTGTGCACAGGTAAGACAAAACCTACATTAATCTTTAATAAGCAAAAGCATGAAACTCTCATGTATCAGCTAGAACTAATAATCATTTTTGTTTTGGTTAAGGCTGTTTATAAGTTACTTATAAGTAATTACTGCCAAAATATACTTCAGTTGTAATATATATTCATTTCTCGTTGCAGCACATTCAGATCAACAGTTATAGTTATCTGAGAAATAACCACTAATTACCTGAATTAAACAAGGAGCAAAGTATAGTAATAAATAATTTTACAAAGAAAATGAGTTAGTAGTTAAGAAATTATTATGAAAAAAGTGAATATTAGATACATACTTTAGAACGGATAAAAGTTCATTTTATTCCCAATATCTTTCAGTTTAGACGATAAAACCTCTAGATAGTATGTTCAACATTACATCATAAGTTCGTGTGAGTGCATATCATGTGGGAGGAGAGGCCCTTGGTTATTGTGAAGATCATATGCCCCAGTACAGGGGAATGCCAGGGCCAGGAAGCAGGAGTGGGTAGGTTGGA
Source organism: Mus pahari (assembly GCF_900095145.1). Classification (NCBI taxonomy): domain Eukaryota; kingdom Metazoa; phylum Chordata; class Mammalia; order Rodentia; family Muridae; genus Mus; species Mus pahari. Next base: position 95,497,117 of record NC_034597.1, read on the forward strand.
GAGCAAGGCAGGGGGGCGGGTACAGGGGACTTTGGGGATAGCATTTGAAATGTAAATGAAGAAAATATCTAATAAAAATGTTCTTGTGGCTGTCTGATTTTTGAATTGTGCATGATTTTTTTAATCTATCAATGAAGATGTTTGAAAAACCTATACTGACACAACCATTTTATAAACACACACACACACACACACACACACA
>NC_034597.1:95497423-95508028 GCF_900095145.1 Mus pahari
AGAGAGAGAGAGAGAGAGAGAGAGAGAGAGAGAGAGAGAGACTAGTATTGATATAGAAGAGCTTAAGTGTTTCAGTCAGCTGCTTGGTGGAGCCTCTCAGAGGACATTTATGCTAGGTTCCTGTCTGCAAGCATAACAGATTATCATTAATTGTGTCAGGGAGGTGCTTGCCATTGAGTTATTAGTTGGTTCTTTGCTCAGTCTCTGCTCCATCTTTGTTCCTCCATTTCTTGTAGACAAGACAAATTTGAGATCAAAAATTTTGTGGGTACGGAGTTGTCTGTACAACGCCACTGGGGCTTCTGATTGTCTAGAGGAGGTAACTCTTCAGGTTCCATATCCCCACTGCTATGAATCCCAGCTAGAGTCCTAAGCTCTTCTAGGTGCCTCCGCTCTCCCAGGCTTCTGGTATGTCCTAGAGATTCTTCTCACTACCACCATCACCAGCCACAGATTTTCATTTATTCTTCTGATCTTCTGGACCTCTCTCCTCTCTCTCACCTCACCTAATTCTGACCTCCTTCATTCCCTTCACCCATAGACACACGCATACCCAACTTATAAAATGAAAACGAATCCAGTGATAAATATATTCAAGTGGACTTTTAGAATAAAACAAACTATCATGACTTTCTTCAGTTTGTTCCTCTAGAATGCAAGTAAATATAGAAATAAATTAATTTATAACTTGGAGTAGCTTTTCAAGGATCCATTATTTATAAAGATAGCAAAAGCTAGGCAGCTTATTTTTCTTTCAAAATAATGAAGCATAATACAAAGGCCAATTAATATTGTGAATTTGATGTTCCTAATTGGAATAATTGATGCTATAAAAACTTTTGTAGATAAACTGAACCATGAGAAAAGATAGATCTCAAGGATGAAGCAGTAATACATTTTCCTTCATTTGTGAGCTTAACTGAAGACAAAAGACCTGAATTGACCTACAAAATAAAATTAATGGTTCTGTTTAAATAACATTTATTTCTTTTATTTTCTGATTAATTTGTAGCAGTATATAGTTATCTATTTTCATTTCCCTTCGTTTTCCTATTTTGATTATATTTTTCTTTTTTTATTAGATATTTTCTTTATTTACATTTCAAATGTTATTCCTCCCCCTCCAAGTGTCTCCTCTGAAAATCCCCTATCCCCTTTTCCTGATCTCCCTGATCCCCAAACCACCCAATCCCATTCTGGGCCCTGGCATAGAGCCTTCACAGGACCAAGGGCCTCTCCTCCCATGATGACAAACTAGGCCATCCTCTCTACAAATGTAGCTAGAGTCACAAGTTCCACCATGTGTTTTCTTTGATTGGTGGTATAGTTCCAAGGAGCTCTGAGGGTACTGGTTAGTTCATATTGATGTTCCTCCTATGGGACTTCAGTCCCCTTCAGCTCCCTGGGTAATTCTCTGGCTGCTTCATTGGGGACCTTGTGCTCTGTCCAATGGATGACTGTGAGCATCCACTTCTGTATTTGCCAGGCACTGGTAGAGCCTCTCAAGAGACAGCTATATCAGGCTCCTGTCAGTAGGTTCTTGTTGGTATCTGCCTAGTATATAGGTTTGGTGGTTGTTTATGGGGTGGATACCCAAGTGGGGCAGTCTCTGGACAGTCATTCCTTCAGTCTCTGCTCTGAAATTTGTCTCTGTAACTCCATCCATGGGTATTTTCTTCCCCATTCTAAGAAGGAACTAAGTATCTATACTTTGGTCTTCCTTCTTGAGTTTCANATGTTTTGCAAATTGTATCTTAGGTATTCTAAATTTCTGGGCTAATATCACCTTATCAGTGAGTGCATATTATGTGTGTTCTTTTGTAGTTAGGTTACCTCACTCAGGATAATATCCTCCAGATACATCCATTTGCCTAAGTATTTCATATATTTTTTCATAAGCTACATTTTGATGACAGTTTCCCTTCCACGAACATCTCTGGCATTCTCATTTCCATTCCCATTTGAATCCATTTAACACTTCTAATGATCTAGAATTACATGTTAGTAGCAAAATGAGACATCACATACCCAGTGGAATGAGAACTATTAAAGAGAAAAATGAAGACTACTACTGGGACATGTACAGAAATTACAAGCACTGTAGCTTGGTTCATAGGAATGTGAGGAAATGACAAGCTGGGGACAACATGACTTCAGTACATGTGAGGCTTGGGTAGAGGGAAGGAGTTGTACTCTGTATCCAAACTTCCAAATAAAAGATAATATAGTGAAATAATGCTATAAATGATAAATTCATTGACTTAAAGGAAATAAATAACCTATTATGGATTTAAGTAACCTAGAATGCTTTTTTTAATTAGATATTTTCTTCATTTATATTTCAAATGCTATCCCAGAAGTTCCCTATACACCCCCCCCCAACCCTGCTCCTCAACCCATCAACTCCAGCTTCCTGGCACCGGGCACTCCCATGGATTGGGGCATATAATCTTCTCAAGACTGAGGGCCAACTAGGACATCTTCTGCTACATATGCAACTAGAGACACAAGCTCAGGGGAGGGGGGCGGGGATATACTGGTTAGTTCATATTGTTGTTCCTCCTATAGGGTTGCAGATCCCTTCAGCTTATTGTGAGGCACTGGCATAGCCTCACAAGAGATAGTTATATCAGGGTCCTGTCAGCAAAATCTTGCTGGCATATGCAATAGTGTGTGGGTTTGGTGGCTGTTTATGTGATGGATCCCTGGGTGGTACAGTATCTGGATGGTCCTTTCTTCCATCTCAGCTCTGAAATTTGTCTCTGTAACTCCTTTCATTAGTATTTTGTTCCCCATTCTAAGAAGGAATGAAGTACCCACAGTTTGGTCTTCCTTCTTCTTGAGTTTCATGTGTTTTGCAAATTGTATCTGTTAAATCCATTTGTTTCATAACTTCTATAAGTTTCAATGTGTCTCTGTTTAGTTTCTGTTTCCAGGATCTGTCCATTGATGAGAGTGGGGTGTTGAAGTCTCCCACTATTATTGTGTGTAGTGCAATTTGTGCTTTGAGCTTTACTATAGTTTCTTTAATGAATGTGGATGCCCTTGCATTTAGAGCATAGATATTCAGAATTGAGAGTTCATCTTCGAAGATTTTACCTTTGATGAGTATGAAGTGTCCCTCCTTGTCTTATTTGTTAACTTTTGGTTGGAAGTTGATTATATTTGATATTAGAATGGCTACTCCAGCTTGTTTCTTCAGACCACTTGCTTGGAAAATTGTTTTCCAGCCTTTTACTCTGAGGTAGTGTCTGTCTTTCTCCCTGAGGTATGTTTCCTATATGCAGCAAAATGTTGGGCCTGTTTATGTAGCCAGTCTATTAGTCTATGTGTTTTTATTGAGGAATCGAGTCCATTGATATTAAGAAATATTAAGGAAGAATAATTGTTGCTTCCTGTTATTTTTGTTGTTAGAGTTGGGCTTCTGGTCTTGCAGCTATCTACTTTTAGGTTTGTTGAAGTATTACTTTCTTGCTTTTTCTAGGGCATAATTTCCCATCTTGTGTTGGAGTTTTCCCTTTATTATCCTTTGAAGTGCTAGATTCATGGAAAGATATTGTATGAATTTGGTTTTGTCATGGAATACTTTGGTNTCTCCATCAATGGTAATTGAGAGTTTAGCTGGGTATAGTAGCATGGGCTGGCATTTGTGTTCACTTAGGGTCTGTATAACATCTGTCCTGAATCTTCTGGCTTTCATAGTCTCTAGTGAGAAGTCTGGTGTAATTCTAATAGGTCTGCCTTTATATGTTACTTGAACTTTTTCCCTTAATGCTTTTAATATTCTATCTTTATTTAGTGCATTTGTTCTTCTGATTATTATGTCAGGACGAATTTCTTTTCTGGTCCAGTCTATTTGGAGTTCTGTAGGCTTCTTGTATGTTCATGGGCATCTCTTCCTTTAGGTTAGGTTGAAAATCTTTATTTTCATCTCTACCTATTATTCTTAGGTTTGGTCTTCTCATTGTGTCTTGGATTTCCTGGATGTTTTGAGTTAGGATCTTTTTGCATTTTGCATTTTCTTTGATTGTTGTGTTCATGTTTTCTATGGAATCTTCTGCACCTGAGATTCTCTATTCAATCTCTTGTATTCTGTTGGTGATGCTCGCATCTATGTTTCCTGATTTCTTTCCTAGGATTTCTATCTCTAGAGTTATCTCCTTTGGGGCTTTCTTTATTGTTTCTACTTCCAATTTTAGATCTTGGATGGTTTTATTTAATTCTATCACCTGTTTGGTTGTGGTTTCCTGTAATTCTTTAAGGGATTTTTGTGTTTCCTCTTTAAGTACTTTTACCTGTTTAGCAGTGTTTTCGTGTAATCCTGAGAGACCTGCAATACAACATGGCAATCTTGCCTGAGACCTGGGGTCAGAGCCCTCCCTGAAGGCTGACTCCCCTCTGGCTTGAAAGGTACCCAGAGGTCTGAGTCTCACCTCTGCCCTCTGGCTGAGGATGAAGGCTAGAAGGGACCCTGTCCAAGAAGCTATAATGCCCCTGCTCTCCTGTGTGGACTAGTCCCTGAGAGACCAGGAATACAAGATCTAGAATGCTTTTGTAAAGTGAGAAATAAATATTATTATAGAAAAGTATATTATCATGAATTAGAAAAATAAACCATAAATAAAGTCACAAATCATCAAAATTTAAATTAAAAAATGTAATGAAGAAAACTCTAAGATGTTGTAAGCCTTCAGAAAAATAAACAGAGGTAATGGCTCTTGGAGGGGAACCCAATACTTGCACTTTACTAACTAGTACAATTCCTAACTGCCTTCTAAATACTTACTCCTATACCCATAGATAAATGTGTCTCTCATATTTTATTAGATTATTTTCCTTTGCAACAATAGTCAAATATTGAAAGCCACAACTGATCAAAATCCAAAAATCAACTGACCATATCTTGCTGGCCCCCAAATTATACATTCACAGCATAACTTCTGCAGAGACATCACTGAAGATTGGGTAGAGGAACTGCGAGAGCCAGAGGACCAAGAGGATCATGATGAGAACGTAACTCTGAGGAATGACAACTCTGAGAAATGACAACAAAGCTTCACAATGCTGTGTCAACTCACCCAAAGAAGACCTAAGTACATTACCAGTAGCCATTTTATCATGGAAGGGAGATCTCACTAGGTCCCACTCATAGAAAAAAATATCTACAGGAATCTAAGAGACACTGAAGGTGTCTCTTACCATCAGTGACAGTCCTACCAAGGAATTAGGTCCTTAACTGTTTACCCAGTATCAAGTGCCAGTCTTGAAATCATATACACACAAATAATATTACATGGACTGAGAAGGTTTTATTTATATATGTAAGCCTATTACTCTGTATGTGTGTTTGTGTGTGTGTTGGTCTATGTTCATATCTGTGTTTACAGTAACAACTAAATTAAAAAGCCCATGATTTCAGGATTGAGAAATGAAGACATTTATTGAAGAAATAGGAGAGCAGAAGGAGAAGAAGGAAAATTGTGCAATTACATTTTAATTAAAAATAAAATAGAGAAGTGGGAATATTTTCAATATAGAGTATTGTAGAAACAGTTAAGTCCAGAAAGATGTAGTTAAGACATATAGAGGTAACGTTTGTGCAAAGAGCATTGTTTAGGATAGATTGCACACAGATAAACATAGAATGCTTACACATGTTGAAGGGTTATGTAGCAGCAGTTGACAAAGAATTTTATTTATATATATTCTGCAAGATTCTGAATGAGGAGGGATATTGTTGAAAGATAGACCATAACACAAAAGTCTATAAAATTGCAACTGAATGACTGGAGAGTATAAAGTAGAATACATCTCTTATACAAAGCAAGTGAGAAAACATGACAGAACTATTTCTAGTCATTTGGGAGATAAAACAACAGTGTTTGTCAATCTCATGTTTTTATTACATTGCATAATAGGAGACAATTTCTCTGGTGAGAATGAGAAAGCAAGTGATATTGCCAAGTTTCCCAGAGACTGAAATTGCTTTTGAAATCTATTGTTAGAACATGAGACAAAGGGAAAAACTCTGCAGCATTGGAGGGCGTTGTTCAGTTGAGCATTTCCAGTCTGTGGATATGAATTCATGGTAAAACCCATTTGTGTAAATACCATTCAAACTCCACTACTTCCCTACAGGGGGTGTAAGACAAATGGCTTCCTAGGTTTGGGGATTTGTTTTTGCTTGTTTGTTTATTTTGGTATTAGTATATGCAAGCTCTAACAACAGGAAAAGGTTCATGTTTTCAACATTTGCCTTAAGCGATGAATCAGAAATATTTCAGATCATAGTTAAAATATAAAGAATGAGAATGTGAACATCAAAGCCAATAATAAGACAAAACAGGGAAGAGAACTGCCCTCTTCCGGGACACAAGACATAAGAGGATTGTAGTCAAAAATGAAGAAATGTTCTTTCCTTACTGCTGTTGCACATGGTTTTGCCTCTGTCTTTCTCTCACATTATCAGTCCATGCTCGTTTATTTTTTGTGTCTTTCCCTTGTAGTTGAACTAAGCTTGATTATCACAATGGCAGGATTTCAGAGAAACAGAGTGGCAGTTCTTCACTTTTCATGTAGAAAGGTTGAGAAAGCAAAGTTGTTTTCTTAATAGCAAAGACACTTAAAATTTGCCACAAACACTTTTAAAAGGGAGTTGTCAATTACCATTTTATAATTTGTTAATTTATAGAAATATCAGGGTAGATGTGGGACGTATAATTTTGAACAGTGAAGCAGCAATTAAGAAAATGTTGATTAGGAAATTTGAGCTTAAATTTCACATATTTATGTTTGGCTATTTTGCAAATCTAGGATTAGTTATCACATCACAATAAACAAAGTAACTGTAGGACAATGCTGGTGATTTTTTATTCTATCTAGCCTGAGTAAAAGAGTATTTCATTTTTTAATTAATTTTTAAGAGTTAAAAAAAAAAACTAAAAAAAAAAAGTAACAAGTTAGAGATCTCACTGACATTCATGTTACTTGTTTTTTAGAAATATATAATAAACTAAAAACTACCGTGGATCAATACAAAATAGCTAATTTAAAAGTGAAAATCAATCTAAACAGGGAGTTCTCAAAAGATAAGGGAAAAAGAAACTGTTCACAACCATTTAATGACATACACAACATCCTTAGTCATCAGGAAAATGCAAATCAAAACTACTTTCAGACTTCATCTTACATCGATCAGAATGACCTAGATTAATAAAAACCAAGGATTCTTGCGAGGGTGTGGGTAAGGCTAACAGAAACCACTGCTAGTGGGAGTGCACAAATGATACAGGGATTCTTTCTGTTGAGTATATGCCATTTGTTCTGGGAGGACTAATAAGGCCTTCAGGAACCAGCATAACCTTTGAAGTGAGAGTTCTGGTAACACAATGACAATGATTTGCCTGGGTTCCTAGAAATAACCCCAGTAAACTGAACATAAATCTTGAACTGATGGAGATCACTTCTTCGGTGTCTCTTCAGAACACTATCTGGGGTGAATAAACATTCAGTCATTTGTCTCCAAGCACAATCAAAAACAACATGTCTTATCAAGTTGGCTAGCCAGGTGATCAACTCACTTATTTTCCAAGAATGCCTTAAATTTGTGAACCACCTGCCTCAGGCCTGTCCTGATGATAAGTCTACACCATCACCTTCAGTTACTCCATTAGAATCTTGCATCAGCCTCTTTCAATCAAAACAGGATTATTTATTCTTATTGTTCTTTCAGAATCAATGACATCTGTACCGTGTCACCATATACCTCCTTAAAATGGTTATTAACAAAATCAATAAAAATACTTTTGTACACAAACTAAAATAAGAAATCATTCAAAATTGCCTTACAATTATCATATTTATTGTGGCAACAACTAACATTGAAAGCGGTTCATAAATGGTTAAAATAGTTAAACATAAATATTTGAAATTTAATTCCAATTTAATAATTAACCTTTTCTTTAAGACTGCTTCATTTTTTATATAATCTACATCAACCTTGATATTTCTGAAAATTAACAAATATTGAAGCTGTAATTGAAAGTTTTCTTCTTTTTGGATATTTGTGAAGAATTCTTTTGCCATTATCAGCTGTATTTTATTTTCTCAATTTTATATGAAAAGTGTAGAATTATCACTATATTTCTCTGAAATACCGCCAGTGTGATAATCAAGCTTACTTCTACTGTGAGAAAAAATACTTAACAAACATACATATGCATATTTATACATAGATGTTTATACATATATATTAGATTTAGTAATTATATTAATATAGTATTACTAATATAACTATTTACTAATGTATTACTAAACTAATACCAAATAATTATTTAAATCATTTAGTAATTATACCAAGTAAAATTAAAGCAACACACGAACACACACACACACACACACACACACACACACACACACACACACACACAAAACACACACAACACACACATTTATCTTAATTTTTATGCCAGACTAGAAAACTGGTGTTTTTGTTACTTTTTTTGTATTTTTTTCTGTTTTTCTTGAGACAGGGTTTCTCTGTGTAGCCCTGGCTGTTCCAGAAGTCACTCTGTAGACCATGCTGGCCTCAAACTCAGAAATCTGCCTGCCTCTGCCTCCCAAGTGCTGGGATTAAAGACATGTGCCACCACTGCCTGGCTAGAAAACTGTTTCATGAGAAGATAATTTTATGTTAAATATACTAGTCTGTGTTTCTATAATTACTCATTTTAAATACATATTTTTGGCACTGTTCTCTTAAGGAAAATAATAAAGACTGGGAACGTGGGTAATTGATATTCAAAGACTGACATTATATCGTGTAGAACATGTTGAAAACATGCCTTCCTGATTCACTTTCAGAGACAGTAATATTTTAAACCTATATACAATAAGACTTCTCTTTTCGAATTGTTCCCGTTTTGTCACAATAGTATTGGGAAAAGATTGGCTTAAAGAATTGGAGAAGCAGAACATAAGTAAAGTGATGGCTAGTAAACATGGTAACAAGGACAGAGGTGCAGGTTGGAAAAACAAAGTGAAAGGAGACCATTCACCAAAATGTATCAGAAAGATGCTTGGAAACCTATTATCTGGCAATTCAATTACAAATAGAAGATAGAAAAAACTAGAAAATATTTGCCCAACAAGATTACTTGTTTAATTCTCATTAAACAAAAATCCTAGAAGCAGGTGTGGAATACCTCTGTAGGAGTTTTAGGTCATCGAAATACCAGAGGCTTCCAATATAATGCAGGCTTTTGCCAATCATCTTTATTGCCCAACAGCACTAGGAAATAAATCTCTATTGCAGAGTCTGTGAGATGTCTTGGCAATAAGATATAAAAATGTAAAGGAATCAATCTTTAACTGAACTGAATGCTTCCATTCTGTTGGCTAGCTTTCTCATTGTCACAGGGTTGTATCTAGGCTGAGGATTATAAAGGCATTAAAGTCTTATGCAGATGTGAAACATATGAACAGTAACAGCAACTTGTTAGTCAACACAACATACTGAGAATTCTTTTATTCAAAAAGAAAAAGAAATAATTTTTACTCTCATGTGACTTTTCCTTGGGAAACACTAAAAATATCTGTTCACCATAAAGAAGCCATCTTTTGCATAAAAGAAAAAGATTCCACCCCAGTATATCAGGGTAAACATCACAGAAAATCACATACTAGCATTGCAGACAACTCATAAGAACTGTATTTTAGAAATTTTTAGTCCTAATTCAGGGTTTTTACTAGCTTTGACTATTTAGTTCCTGGATAAATACACATACAACCTTTATATTTACAATAAGTCTTAATCAGCACAAGAGCTGAGCAGATATCTACACTCTATGCTATTACAATCTACTTTTGTATTGATAACTCTGAGTTATTACTTATTATGTTTATCTGGGCTGCTTTAACTCCAGTTGGCCCACTGTGAGGACCATGCTTTCTTTACTCCTAAACCATGGTGTCTTCCTCCTCCTTCACTTTCTCCTCCTCATTGTTCTTCTCCTACCCCCAAACCCAGGAACCCTAAACCCCACCTATGTCTCTTCTGCCAGGCTATTGACTATTGAAATCTTTGTTCATCAATCAGAAACAGTTTGGGGGCAGGGTCACATAGGTTTATGTGCAGATTTCAGGTCTTGGAGGCCCACGCTTAGCATTATACTAGGCAGCAAGACCAAACCTCAACACTGTATCCTTAGAACAGGTTTCAGACAACTGCCCAGCCACACACACTAAAAATATTACTCCTTATATAATTATGGTGAAGGGCCTATAAATCTTGTAGCTTTCAGGTGTAACTATACTTTGTAAATTCTATGAGCTTCCTAAGACTTGGAAATTTCATTAGCTTTCTGAGTTGTAGCCTCTGGGAAGCAGTTGTTCAACTTGGATTTGTAGCTAAATAGCATCCTACCATTTCCAACTCCCACATTTTTCCACTCCTTTATAATTTCACCTGTCGTTAATTTCTTCTAATTATGATGGAAAACTGGTGTTACACTTACCTTTTCCATTTTAATTTAGTCCAAGACTCTACTTTTTTTTAATTTTATTTTATTTATTTACATTTCAAATGCTATCCCGAAAGTTTCCTAT
>NC_034597.1:95509993-95531280 GCF_900095145.1 Mus pahari
GCATGGGAGATCTTTCCATCTTCTGAGATCTTCTTCAATTTCTTTCTTTAGGGATTTGAAGTTCTTGTCATACAGGTCTTTCACTTCCTTAGTTAGAGTCACACCTAGGTTTTTTTTTTTTTTTTTTTTTAATGTTGCTGTCTACAGTTGGAACAGTTCAAACTTCCATTAAGCCTTTTTGGAAATGCCTTCTCATATACACCCAAAGATACACTTCTGTTGTATCACAAAATCAAGACATGTAGACAATAATTGCTCAGAATCACAGAAATGAACTCAAATGTTTACAAAGCAAAGATACAACACATCCATTAAATAACAAAGGAAACTACAGCCACATTAGGTCCTATCACCTCCCTTGCCACAAATTTTTCCATGACTTATAGTATAAAATATGATTTTCCTCTTATAGATCTGGCTTTAGATCTAACTTGAAAGTAATTGATTGCAGCAACAAAGGTGATGCTACTAGTTAATCATGATCATGCCCTTTGTATACTTTGCCTAGCATATTTTTTACATAAAGGGCGAAGTCAATAGCACAGCACTACGGTTGGTATCTATTCTTCACAAAGTCCAGCCAAGTCTTCCTCTGTTAGTATAAATGCAGCCACCAGGGAAGGATATTCCATCTCAGTCCCAGACTTATTTTTCCATATCACAAAGCCAAAACATGTTCTATCTTCATCAAAAGAGTGTTAAAGTTTTATCCTGGATTTCAGCCAACAACTTGAGTAATAACTTTTCTGGTTTGTGGGAATTGATATAAAATCTATTTGATATTTACATGATATTCCATATCAAGCAATATATGAATCAAAAATAGATTGGAGATTTTAAAGACAGGTTGAATGAGAGACAATATAGTGATTACAAAAAGAATCAAACATTAATGATGCTAAAAATCTACTATAAAATTAGCAAATCAGGATTTTGTGACTGTATTAAAATCTATGAAATTTACAAGGTTAGTATTATGGCTTGTTAAATACATATCAAAGAATGCTTTACCTTGAGTACGTGAATATACTAATGCTTTAGAAGAAATAATGAATCAAAATAACATAATAGACAAGAAATAATGTAATATTTCTTTCTTTCAGGTCATAATTTCCTTTAGACTTTTTTATTTTGAAAATGTGTATTTACTGAACAATGCTTAATTCACATTATATTTGAACATCTCCCAGATGTTATTATTTATTGTAAATTTGTATTTTTCATATGTAAAATCTAACCTACATAAGACATTTTTGCTACTACATCTTTAAATTTCTGTTGAAGTACACATTGCATTATCCACTTAAAGAAAGCACAGGCATAATGAATTTTAATGAAGTGAAGAGTGTTGAAAGCTTTGAAAATGTCAAGTTGTTTTGAAGTAACATCTTTCTCACTAATATTTTGCATTTCTTATACTTCTATGGAAATCATTAAAGTCACAGATGATTTGGAAGTTAAGAGTAATTGATTAATTAAGGCAAAGAGATGTACCCTTTCAGTATGTATATTAAAGCCACTTTACATCTAGACTCTATTTCAATGACTTTGTTTTTATTGCTACTGATATGCAAATGCACACACACACACACACACACTTTAATTAGAGCTCATTTAGACTATCTGTGTGATAGCTTTGGGGTGAGACAGAACACCACAGCTTCCTTAAAGGACAGGTAGTGTAAACAATTTCTCACATGTGAAATGAAAGGGGGAAGGAGAGACAGGCGAGTGGCATACAGGTTGCATGATATGCAGATGGAGAAAGAGATGGAGCTCATGAGTAGAGCACTTCATATCTGTAAGATGCGGTGTTAGAATCCACAGAATCCTACAGGCACCCTACTGAATATGTCTGTGAGTCCAGTGGTAAGAGACTACAACATGCAAGGATATTTCCCTTAAAGAAGTGAAATTGCCTAAAATATGTTGCTTGTGTAGAGTATTCTACTTCCAAGCCCATTTCTTGTGTCCTGATTGGGAATCTATGAGCATAACCACAGGCTTGTAGTATGAAGCAATTCCTACCCTCAAAAAGTGTAATTACAGGCTCTCACTTTTGCCAAGCATTCATTGATGTTTTTGTTTTTTGTTTTTTGTTTTTTTTTTCTATTTAAAGTTCCTCCCATGTGATTTGTCTCTGTTACTAGGGCTTGAAATCTCCCCACAAGTTCCACCATGCTATTGAGTGTCTGTCTGTCTGTTTGTCTGTCTGTTAGCCCCCCTCTCTCTTTCTAACACACACACACACACACACACACACACACACACACACAAACACACACACACATCTGCCTGTCTCTCTGTCTATTATCCATTTAAATCTTTTGACCTCAAGAAACAATCTAAATATCATTGCCCTCTATTGTATGTTAGATCAATGTCTTAAGTCGTGGTCCAATTAAACTTAATTCATCTATGTTCCTCTTTCTAAAAATTTCTTCACCTCCTCATAACCCACTATACGAAAATCCCATTAATGAATGATTCAACTGAAGAATATATGTTTCATACTCCAATCATCTCTGAAAAATAAGACATCTTAACACTAATGTAGTGGCAATGAATCCTTTATCAAATGACATTGGGATTCATTTGTATCCACATTATCTCATTCTATCTCTGGCTTTCAAAGGCTATGCCTAACACTTAGTTACAAATTTATTAAAACCTTTTCCAATAGTTCCTAAATTCTTAGCAGTTCTGGTACTGAGCCAAAATGCAAATTTTAGATTCAGGGCAAATATCTAGTTATGTACATCTGTAAATACAAAGTTAAATTCGTAAATAAAACCAAGTTACATTTGCAACATAAAAATATATGGTAGTTACTGACTAATTCATTTTTCCAAAGAGGTGAAATGATGGCACAGAAAGAAGGGGTGCAACCAAAACATAAGAAAATGCCTTTGAAGCCGGGCATGGTGGTGCATGCCTTTAATCCCAGCACTCAGGAGGCAGAGGCAGGAGGATTTCTGAGTTCGAGGCCAGCCTGGTCTACAAAGTGAGTTCCAGGACAGCCAGGGCTATACAGAGAAACCCTGTCTCAAAANAACAAACAAACAAACAATGAAAAAACAAAACAAAAAGAAAAGAAAAGAAAAGAAAAGAAAAGAAAAGAAAAGAAAAGAAAAGAAAAGAAAAGAAAAGAAAAGAAAAGGCCTTTGAGGCAAACAATAAATTCTGTAAGTTCCATACCTAGATTCAGAGCCTAGGGAGCCATGATGTGTACTTACAGTGGAATAGGCAGCCACATTCCACTCAACTTCAGATCACACGCTCATTTTTTGGTTTTGTTTTGTGTTTTTGTTTGTTTGTTTGTTTCTGGCTTTGGTGTGTACATGATCATCTCACTGCTTTCCTCATCTGTAATGTGTTGGGGTCTTGATGAAAGCTCTGGTTTCATGTTTTAGCTATGTATATAACTCAGGTGCTGTTGTCAGGGACTTCATCTGCTCGGTCACACAAGAAGAGCCTCTCAGGTTTCTTTGGTAGAACCTTCTGTGACCCCAAACCTTTAAGCTTGGTGAGGAAGATTTCAGGGGTGATTCGCAGATCTGCCAACAAGAGCAGTATCTTGGCTCCTTTAAAACCTACTGTACCTCAGTGTGTGGCAGATCCACACGGGGCACTGAGTTCTCCATTCTTCCTGTATGAATAAGATGCTCAGGACTTTGCGTCTCAAATGAAACATGTTCACAGTCCCTGTTTCTAGTCCACGGAAAATTGGATTTTTCAATCTTCCTAAGTGACTCTCTCTCTGCCATCTCATTGAAAATTACTTAACATTATTTAAGTGCTGCAAATTTATTTAACAGTGCATTCTGTGGTATATTATTTTAATCATATCTCTTTCCAAGCAAAGCTATACATTTTGGCACACACTGTTTTATTTTACTTTATTTTTATTTTATTGGCTTATAATCTTGAAAAAACACTGAGTAAAGATCTTCCAGAAATATCCATGCAACATCATGAGTATTACAACACTTTGAAATCCCCTTTGTTAGATTAAATAATCTATAATTTAAACAGTACACAAAGATGTGGATAAAACGGAGAGAAAGTACTTGCCAGAACATGATGTTCTGGTTCCCATGTGAAACCTAATGTTCACAGCCTTCACTCTTCACATACCTATCAGCTTGCTAACATTGCCATCCTCATCGGAATTCCCCGTGAAATTCCTCATGCCTCCTTTTCAGGTATCTATATTCTATAGCCACAATATTTTTTGAACACCTGCCACAAAATCAACTGCACAGCCTTCTGAACCATGTGGTCAGGTCTCATTACAAAATTGTCTGCATAATTTGGTGCCAGTTTTCTGTTTTAGCTCTTCTGTTCTATGGCAAAGTATGTGACAATTTGAGCACAGAAGGGAATGATGACTTATTGTGGCTCTGTCTGAAGTTACAGCCCACAATGACTGGGTCAGATTGCTTTGGGAAATGACTAACATGGCACCTCATTATGAAATGTAAAAGACAAAATCAGCCAAGTTACAAATGGACAACAAGGAGTTTAGGGTACTAAATTAATTTTCTAACATTTGTAATTAGGACAATGAACTAGGAATTCATCAATAGTTTAGTTTATTGATGAGATTGATCATAATTTAATCACCTCACAGGCATGATACCTCTGAACAAATGATACAGGGATGAAATCTTCAATGAACAACCTTTTGTAGAAATGTTTAATCCATATTATAATACCATGGGAGAAAACAATATTCATAAAAATAATTTCTCTACAAGACCATATAAAATGTATGTAAGAAGAGTATTCAAAGTTTTATTGAAACATATTTTGGCATATAACTTTGATTTGATAATTGTATAAAGTACACACATATGAAAGCATTATAATTCGCAGCATAAATACATGAGATCATTATTTATTAAGTAAAAGATTAATAATACTTAAATACATATTTAAATGACTATTGACATAGAAGAATGGTCTGAGTTTACTATTAGCAAAGATCTCTAGATGAGTGATAGACAAATGGTGTGTGTGTGTGTGTGTGTGTGTGTGTGTGTGTGTGTGTGTGTGTGTGTGTGAAGTGCACTCTCACACTACTATAAATGAATGAGGACAGCACGATTATTTCTTTTCAGAAGTACATTTCTTATATTAATTTACTAACCCTGCTTTTTACTTAATGACTTTACATCATAATGATTGGCTAAGCTAGAAAAATCTGGAAGCTTAAACTCTGTGTATACAAAAATATAGGCACATTTAAGCACTCACAAGATGTAAGCATAGGTACATTAATTCATATGAGAGTGGAAGATTGACTTCATTAGGTTACTTAAAGGACAAGACTGAGGGTATTTGGTCAGGCCATGTAATGTGCAACTGCTGTCACTTTTTCCCTATCAAATATGTTCAGGAGATACTCTAGTAAAAAAGAAAAAGAAAAAAAGAAGGAAAGAAAGAAAATAATTTAAAAATTATAGTATCCATACTTTCTCTGGAAGAAGTCTATAATGAAGTTTTTTATTTTTCTTCACCAAAACAACCCAGATATGTATGTAAACTGTGGACAATCATAAGTTATTACTATTGATATTCTACCGTAAACTAATCTCTAGATTTTTCTCTTTCAATTATTAAGTACAAAGTTTATGCAAGAAAATACCATATTTCCTTAAAATATTATTTTTGAAATGGAAATATTTATATTTCATTCATTCTGATAAAGAAATGTGATGTTTTTAAGCGTTCAATTAGATTACTAAATTTTATCTTCATGATATTGAGATGACATAAAAGTCTTCATAATCTAATAAAATTTTCACAAAAATAATCTAGTAGGTCTAAAAGACAGAGAAATAAGAAAACAGAATATCAGACCTTTCTCCCTTAAGGGCTAAAGAGATGACTCAGCAGTAAAGACAGCTTGAAATTCTTATGACAGTCCATAGCTGTCTTCAAACATTCCTGTCCGGAGGCTGCTTCCTGGGATCAGATGTCCCCTTCTGCCCTCCAGTGACAGTCACTGGGTTTATACACATACATATGTATAAACATAAAATAAAATTTTAAAAATTATACCTTACCCTACATTTATTATTATACAATCAGGAATAGACAAATTAAATGTTGAATTTATTTATAAAACCACAGTCAAAAAAAGAAAATGCTATAAGACAAAACAAATACACTTTTGAATAATTTGTGAATTTCTTCATTGTTAAAAATAATATAAATGTCTTTTAAGAGTTTTTAAATATGTACCTAAATATTTTGTGATTTCCACAAAACAAGGGTAAATATGAAATGGATTAATATTAGCAAATAATTTCAGTTTAAATTAATCAATATAATTAATTATAATCATAAATAGTCACTCAAGTTACATTTTTACTGAACTCTTATTGAAGCAGCATCATTTTATTTTTCTTTGTTAAAATATCCTATTCAACCTGTAGAAGTCTTAGTAATGTTTTAAGTTTATAACAGTATTAAAAAGTAAAAATATGAATTTGGAATTATATCTTAGCCTCATGAATTCCTTTTAGCCTATATATATATATATATATATATATATATATAAATATATATATATTTTTTTTTTAATTTTGAAAGTAGTATTTACATATATTTAGAAAATAAATTTTTAAATTTATTTCTGACTATTTCACACATGTATTAAATGCATCTTGGTCAAATAGACCCTCTTCATCTCCACAGAGGTAGCCTTCCAACTTCCTATCTTTTTTGTTAAACATTTTTTAAACAAATACTGTTGTTGCCTTTTCTCTTCTGCATCCTGCTTCCTTATTTTGTGCCTCCCTACTCTGTACATTATTCTTTCCAGTTTCTTGTTACATATAAATTTTCCCTACCCCTCCCAACTTTCTCAACATCTTTTAGCCTCTTAATCACTTTCCCAGGGTATACCTACTCTCATAGCCATATATATATATATATATATATATATATATATATATATATATATATATATATATACAAACAGCAAAATTAAGGTCCACATATACCAGAGAAAATATGTTTCTTTATTTTTCTTTGAGTGGACCATCTTACTACAGTTTCATTTTTTTAAAAAATGTTTTTATTAATTGATGTCAGTGTGTGCATGAAGTCAAGTATCTGATGTGCATACAAATTTCTACAGGTCACAGAAGGCATGAGATACCTTGCCAGTTAAAACCATTGTGAGATACCTGATAGATGTGGACGCTGGGGAGCAAATCCTGGTCTTTTGTTATGGACGCAATCACTTTTAAACCCACCTCACTTGATAGATAATGTATAGTTCCACCTATTTTCCCAAATGTGTAGTAATGATATTTTTTAGCAACCAAGTAAAATTCCACTTTTCTTTTTTTTATTAGATATTTTCTTTATTTACATTTCAAATGCTATCCCAAAAGTTCCCTATACCATCCCCCCATATAGCTCCCCTAACAACCCACTCCCATTTCTCGGCCTTCGTGTTCTCCTGTACTGGGACATATATAGTTTGCAAGACAAATGGGCCTCTCTTCCCAATGATGGCCGATTAGGCCATCTTCTGCTACATATGCAGCTAGAGACATGAGCTCTGGGGGTATTGGTTAGTTCATATTGTTGTTCCACCTATAAGGTTGCAGACCCCTTCAGCTCCTTGGAAAATTCCACTTTTCTATTTGCTACGTCATCATTATCCATATTTCTGTAGATTAACATTGCTGGAAATAATTTTCCTGTTTCATGATCTAACAAAACACTTTTAGTTCAGAAAGGGTTTATTTTATTTAACATTTGATGTTCAGTCCAAGATATTGGATGTTGGGACAAAAAACACTTGAAGTAGCTGCTTGCATTGAAGTCACAACTAGGAAACAGTAAAAGATTCATACATGAATGCTGTCCAATTCCTGTTCTTCAGTTATAGGAGCATTGTTCCGCACCTAGCAGGTGATTGGTACAATGCACAGTGGATGTGTGGGATCTTGCCACTTATCATTGCACAGTTATACCACCAGTATCAGGTCTCCCAAGAGACTTTCGGATTTTACATCCTGTCAATTTGACAATGAATACAAACCATCACTGATATCTAGGCAAGTACTGCGTACTGAAAGATGACTGTTATGCTGGAAATCATATGATCTAAAAGAGCTTACAGCTAGTGTTCCCAAAGAAAACCCATTTTGACTATAAAATTGTTGAATTTACAGTAATAAGTAAAAAGTAAAATTGACAGCACTAAATGCTACTACAAATGAGAATCGCATGACCTTTCAAAAGCTGATGTAAAGGGTGTTACAAGCTGCAAAAATGTGAGAAAACTGTAGATATGATTTGCATGAAGGTTTTTAGTAGGCTTTGGACAAGCATTTTTTTGTGAATGTATACTTATGTATTATGTACTGTTTTAAGTCCATTTCGAAGTGTTTTATTGCATATGTATTATTGCTACTATCCCTCTTTATAACCTATATAATACCCAATAAATGATTGATAATCAGTAAGCACTCCCAAAGAAATTTATATAACCATACTTTCAGCCTTAGCATATATGCATCTATTATATTTGTATTTATGTACAAAATGACTTATGCATATATGTGTATATTAGTAGTTCATAAATATATATGATATTTCTATATAAATATATACAAACACATATATCATGTGTAAATATGTATTATTACATGTGTGTGAATGAAGTTAAAAGAAAAAGATTATCACTTTCCTTTTTCTCTATTTCTATATAAATATGATTATCTTGGAGGTACGATAAATGCATACTCCTGATAAATACATTCTTTGCTACCACTGTAGCTTCTATGTCCACTACTCCAATTTCTTATAGATAACTTTCATTTCTGCAAAGACTCAACTTTAACAATGCCTTCTATTGTGTTCAAAGAACAAAGAGTACAAATACTTAGACATTGTATCTTCCATCAACTAAAAGATATATCTGCTACATATATTGATATATTAAATATTTTATTATAGTATAAAAGTCAGATATACTAACTTCCCACAATATTTGTGTTTTCTAAGTCCAGAGTTTCTGTTAAAGACACTTTATGTGCAGGCCCTTAGCTTGGCACAGATATGTTACTCCCACTGGATTTATGGGAAAGAAATTGGGAAAATATGCTGATTTTCATATGACTTGTTCTGATAAGGCAATAAAATCTTTTGTTACTGACTCAGGAGTAAAATGTCTTTTAACAGCATCATAAATCTATGCTACAGTAGCTGATTATCTGGCAAGTTAAAATTCCAATGCATTCTCTGTTCTTGACATTTACTGGATCTGTGGCATTGAACAGTCTACTAAATTTCAGTGAATCCTATATCAAAGTCCTATAAACAGTAGGCTAAAATATGTTATGCTTTCACAGTTTAGAAAGCTCACATTCTGAAATAAATGATATTAAGGGGAAATATTTTCTTTAGAACACTGGGTAATATCATTGACTTGTTTTTGTCCTGGTGGAGTGCTTATCACCCTATATGTTGGAGAGAGCAATCCCAGTCTCTGTGGTTGTTAGTGGATACCATATTTTTATTGTGACTAAATGTCCATGTTCAGATTCTCCTTATACAAAATGCATGTCACATTTCAACAAGCATATTTCTAAATTATTTTAAGTTAGTGAGGGCAGGGTCTCCAGAAAATCATCTGAGGGATATGATTGAACTCATTTCAAGTCATCATACTCACAAATCTGTCAGTTTCTTAGGTTTCATTTAAAGTGAATCATTTCAATTAGTTCAGCAGTGAGAAAAGACATGGCAAAATTATACATAAGTTAGTAAAATATTAAATGTGTATCATAGAAATTGAAAATTTTACATTCAGCATGTAAGTTTATAGTCAGTTGTGTTAAACCTATATTTGAAAAAGTGTCACTTTCAGTTTTAACAACCTAAGACTTTGGATTTTAAGCAAATATATGTGATAGTTTTAGAAAATAACATACCAGGGAAGCAGGTAGGGTAAGTTAACCACAGATTTTCCCCTCTTCCTCTGCTTCTCCAAATCCAATCTTCAGGTCGCATTCACAGATCTGTAGTAGATTATCTGGTGTGCTATCTCCCTGACATAATGAAGCAATGAAGTTCTTAGTGGACATCTTTCCTTCTCTCTCCTGTGTACCCCTTTAGCTCCCCTACTCCTAGTGTATTTCTATTCTTATGTGTCAGCTCCCAATACCTAGAAACATATTTTATATGAGAAATCCAATGATCACACGTATTAGGATCTCAGAAGAATTTCTTAGCAGGTAACACACAGCTATCACACTCTGCTAATTACCAGCTATGACAGCAGAAACCAAAGTATAAACTATACACACAACAAAGACAAAACCAGATATAAACTCCAGGATTTACAATCTTGTCAAACTCAGATGTCTAGACACAAGCTTAAAAACAAAGTCAATAAGAGGAAGGGTACTATGTGTATACTAGAGCTCTACAGCCCTATTGCCGTAGACCCTGAGAATTACAACATAGCAGAACACCAGAGAAAGACCTTACATAGCCATTATGAATGTGGTCCATAAAGAAGAAATGAATGACTCTTACAGTAAATAAAAGTGTAATTAATAAGAGTTGATGGCTTGGAAATGGAAATATAATCAAAAAACTAAATGGCAATGCTACAGTGACAGACAGGTAGATCAATGAAACAGAATTGAAGACCCAGAAATGAACCCACACACCTATGGTTACTTGATCTTTGACAAAGGAGCTAAAACCATCCAGTGGAAAGAAAACAGCATCTTCAACAAATGGTGCTGTCTCAACTGGCAGTTTACATATACAAGAATGTGAATTGATCCATTCTTATATCCTAGTACAAAGCTCAAGTCTAAGTGGATCAAAGAAATCCATATAAAACCAGATACACTAAAACTTATAGAGGCAAAAGTGGGGAAGATCCTCAAAGATATGGGCACAGGGTTAAGATTCCTGATCATAACACCAATGGCTTGTGGTATAAGATCAATAGTCTATAAATGGGAACTCATAAAATTGCAAAGCTTCTGTAAGGCAAAGGACACTGTCAATAAGACCAAAAGACAACCAACAGATTGGGAAAGGATTTTTACCAATCCTAAATCTGATAGGGGGCTATTTAAAAAATGGGTTACAGAGCTAAACAAAGAATTCTCAACTAAGGAATACCGAATGGCTGAGAAGCACCTAAAAAGAATGTTCAACATCCTTAATGATCAGGGAAATGCAAATCAAAACAACCCTGAGATTCTACCTCAAACCAGTCAAAATGGCTAAGATCAAAAACTCATGTGATGGCATATGCTGGCGAGGATGTGGAGAAAGAGGATCACTCCTCTGTTGATGGTAGGACTGCAAGCCGATACAGCTACTCTGGAAATCAGTTTGGCGGTTCCTCAGAAAATTGGACATATTTCTACTGGAAGATCAAGCAATACCACTTCTGGGCATATACCCAGAAGATGCTCCAACATGTAGTAAGGACACATGTTCCACTATGTTCATAGCAGCCTTATTTATAATAGCCAGAAGCTGGAAAGAAGCCAGATGTCCTTCAACAGAGGAATGGATACAGAAAATGTGGTACATTTACACAATGGAATACTACTCAGCTATTAAAAGCAATGAAATTATTAGACAAATGAATGGATCTGGAGGATATCACCTTGACTGAGGTAACACAGTCACAAAAGAACACACATTATATGCACTCACTGGTAAGTGTATATTAGTTCAGAAACACTGAATCCTTTTTAGAAGGGGGAACAAAATACCATGGAAGTAGTTACAGAGACAAAGTTTGGAGCTGAGACTGAAGGAACAACCATCCAGAGACTGCCCCACTTGAGGGTTTTTTTATGGGATGAGGTATGCCCCATCCCATAAAAAAACCACAAAACCCAGACACTAGGCAGATGCCAACAAGAGCCTGTTTCAGGAGACTGATATAGCTGTCTTCTGTGAGGCTCTGTCAGTACTTAGCAAATACAGAAGTGGATGCTCACAGTCATCCATTGGACTGAGTACAAGGTCCCCAATGAAGTAGCTAGAGGGGTCTGAAGCCCCATAGGAGGAACATCAATATGAACTAACCAGTACCCCCAGAGCTCCTTGGAATTATACCACCCATCAAGGTAAACACATGGTGGAACTTGTGGCTCTAGCTGTATATGTAGCTGAGGATGGCCTAGTAGGTCATCAATGGAAGGAGAGGTCCTTGGTCCTGTGAAGGCTTTATGCCCAAGTATAGGGGAATGCCAGGACCAGGATTGGCAGTTGGGGAGCAGGGGAAGAGGGGAGAATAGGGGATTTTGCAGGGGAAACAAGGAAAGTGGATAACATTTGAAATGTTAATACAGAAAATGTCTAATAAATAAGATATTTCGTGATTTAAAACTAAAATTTAAGTAATATGTATTTACAAATTCTACATACAGAAGATGTTAGAAAGAGTACTGCATCCTGAAGAGAGTAACCACACCAGGAAAGCACAATGAAAAAATAATCCCAGATCAGCAAATCAGAAAAGGCAACACACACATACACACACACACACACACACACACAAACACACACACACACACATGCGCACGCGCGCGCGCGCGAGAGAGAGAGAGAGAGAGAGAGAGAGAGAGAGAGAGAGAGAGAACAAAATAAGAATTAGTGAATACTGGTCAATGATATTTCTCAACACAAATGGTCTTAATTCCAAAATGTAGAGGCACAGACTAAGAGAACATATATGAAAATGGAATCTACCATTTTGCCCTGTCCATGACACATACCTTAATATCATGAACAGATTTTACGTCAAGCTTTAAGGATGGAAAAGATATTCCAAGTGAATATACCTAAGAAGGAAGCCAGTGTAGCAATTTTAATATCTAAAAAGATAGACTTCAAAGCTAATAAGAGATAGGGAAGCACTGCATTTCATAAGATCTATACACCAAACACAAGGACAAACAAGTTCATGAAAGAAACACAAATACAGCTTAATTCACATATTGATTCTCACACACTGAGAGTGGGAGATTTCAAAATTCCAATACTGCTACTAGACAGACAAAAACTAAGCAGAGAAATGTGAAAACTAATTGGAGTTATAAACCAAATGGACCTAACAGATTTTTGCAGAGCATTCCACCCAAACACAAAAGATTATACTTTCTACTTTCTACTTTCATGAAATTTTCTCCAGTATTGATGACATACTTGGATACAACAAAGTCTCGCTAGAAAATTGAAAACAACCCACATTCTGTCTGATCTGCAGAGGTTAAATCTCGATATTGTTAATAACAGGAACAGCAGAGTTTAAATCTCGATATTGTTAACAGCAGGAACAGCAGAGTTTAAAAGACATAGAAACTGAACAACTCATTCTTGAATAAGACTACCAAATTTATATACTACAACTAAGAAGAAAATTGTAGTTTTTCAAGAACTGAAACAAAATGGGTATATAGTATACCCAATGGGACAAAATGAAGGCAAGTTCATATAACTTGGAGCCTATATAAAACAATGGCAATGACAAAAACCAAAGGAACATCTAGAGAGATCTCATACTAGGAGCTTAAAACATATATGAAAGCTCTAGAACAAAAACTGTTAATTGTTAAACATCTTTAGCCATTAGTGAAAAACAAAGCAAAATTACTTTGATATCTCATCTTGCACTCATCAGAGTGGCTGAGATAAAAAATGAGTGCCAACTCAAGCTGGTGAGGATGCAGAGTTAGGAGAACACGTATCCACTGCTGGTGGGAGTGCCAACTTGTTCAGCTACTATGGGAATCATTGTCCTCAAGAAGATGGAAACTGATCTCTCTCAAGATATTAAAAAAGACTGAAGGAGCTGAAGTGGATTGCAACCCCATAGGAAGAACAACATTAACTAACCAGATGACCCAGAGCTCCCAGGAAATAAACCACCAACCAAAAAGTATACATAGAGGGATCCATGGGTCCAGCTTCATATGTAGCAGAGGACTGCTTTATGTGATACCAATGACAGGGGAGGCCCTTGGTCCTATGGAGGCTCAATGCCCCAGAGTTAGATGTTAGAGTGGTGAGGCAGGAGTAGGTGAGTAGAGGAGCACCCTCATAGAGGCAAGTAGGAGGGAGGATGGGATGGGGTGCTTGTGAGGAAGGGGGGACAGCATTTGAAATGTAAATGAAAGATTATTATCAATATATATTAACTTTATTAATATAGATATATTAGTAAAATTATTCCAAATGGTACTCTTTTATATGCATAGATTCCTGCCTTGTTCAACCTTCATAAGAGAAGCTTCCTCCTACAGCAGATGATAAATAACAGAGATGGAGAAACAGAGTATAGGGAGAGATAAAGAGACTTTGGAATGTTCCGCCATAAATGATATGTGTCCTTCGAATTCCTGCTCTCAGAGCTTAGATAAATCTCACAGAAGAGGAGGCAGAAAGAATATAAGAGCCAGAGGAGGTGGAGGACACCAAGGAAACAAAGACTTCTTAAAACAACATGAGCAGATCTTACATTGACTGAGGCAGCATGCACAAGGCCTGTACAGGTCTGTCCCAGGTCCTCTTTTCATATATTATGGATCACAGTTTAGAGCTTTTATGACATTCCTGGGTGTACAAACTAGTATGTCTCTGATTCTTATGTGTTTTCTTGTGTGGTTTTTTTTTTTCTGTCTCTCTGTTTTGTTCAATACCACTGTGCTATTTTTGTTTTGTCTTTTTTGTATTCTATTTTCCTTTGTCTTGATTCACTCTTAGAAATGTTGATAAGATCTTTCTTCTTACCTAGAAGTCTGTAATGATTCTCCCACTTTCTTGATCATATACAGGGAAAAAAGTTAATCAAATCAGAACTGACTCTGTAAACTGTGCAATGTTGATGTCAGATTCAGATTACCATTCCACATAATTCTTGCTTCCTTGGTTTGCTTTCCCCTCTTGGTATCTAGGCACCTTTGCACACAGTGCTAGACTAAAGGAATGAGGCATAGCTGGGCAGGTGGGTTAGGCATGAGTACAGAAGAAGTAGCCTTCTTCAGAGATTTTTTTTTTCAGTGAAATAGCTTGCTTTATTGGTGATGAACAAGGGTTATACAAGCCTTTTGTTTTGAGTAGGGATTTTGTAGTGAGTGTATATCATTGGTCAGGGCCAGGTGCTAGGGATGCTGCATTTGCATGAAGAGAAATTCCAGGTGATGGCTGGACATGTCCTTATAAGGACAGAGGAAGTCTGGCCGCCAGGCTACATGACCACCTCAAGGGTGGCAGACATGGCAGTCATAAGGCTTACATGCACCAAGACAAGAACGTGCAGAGCAGGGTCCTGATGGTCTTAGGATGAGATTCCCAAGGCTTTGACATGTCTTGACCTTACAGTTGCTCCTCTGATTGTACTGTGTTCCAGCCTCACAACTCTAATCAGTTATAGGACTGTGTGGTCTGGCATTAGTGATAGAAGATTCACCTAACCCTAGAGAGATTTGACCCAGAGAGTGGGAAGGTCTAGTGGGGTGGGAGTGGGGTAGGGACATCATCTTGGAGAAGGGGGAGGAGGAATGGGATGAGAAACAGTCAGAGGGTGGAGGGCAAACCAGGAGGGGGATAATGACTGGACTATAAAGATAGATTAAAGAATAGTAATAATAATTAAAAAGGAAAAAGAAAACACATCAAAATGATTCATTTCTAAATAATATTTTCATAGATAAAAATGTGTAAAGAGAATGTCTACCTGATATGGATAATATATTTTATCAATACTTGGACAATACTGACATTTGAGGTAAATTTATTGAAATGACTTTCTGTGGAAGTACTAGAAAGGTATTTTAATGGATGGACTTAGATACCACAAAGCAGGCCTCTACAGAGAAATAAATCAATATTCAATTTCCTAAACAGCATTTATGACTGATTCAAGTGTCATAATATATTTAAACAAAATTCTAAATAAAACATTGTTGTGGTATGTCACAAAAGTTTGCTCTGACAAGAGCAGGAGTGTGAGCTCAGGAATTGGTGATTCAGGATGCTGGCATACTCTTTTATCAGGACTTTGGCTATAATTTGTCATGTATTACAGATTCCTATGCCAACCGACCTCACACTTGTCAATATATATTCATCCACGTATTCACTGAGTACATTGCACAGAGGTTGCTATATTACCATGGTCGCTGATGCTTTAAGGAACTTTTTTTCTGAACTCCAAGTTCCAAGACCTCTTTCCTGCTAGGCAAGCACCCTTATAACTTTAAGACATGGTCGCACCAGTTACCACTGACTGACCTGGAAATCCTTCTGCATCCAGGGCACCCCCTGAACTTCTTTCTGTTTCAGCTTCCCAAGTATTTTCTTGCCTTAACCTTAACCTGCCTCTTTGGTCCACTGGGACATCATAAGGCTTGAGCCCTTGATCACTCTATCCCCAGCTCCCATCCCAGGTTCAACTCTCAACAATAAAGACGCCCTGCTTCCTGGCTGCTGAAGCTTCTTGTCCAGCTTTTCTGTTCCTTGCATACTTTCATCAGGCCCATTACTGGGTCCCTGTAAGAACACCAGAGTTCACAATTGTAGTTCTGTGGATTTATTTAATATTCAGAGCAAACACTTCATAATTCTTACCTGAAAGTGTATGCATGAACAAAGTAGTTACATGTTTTGCTTTGTTTTTTGTTTTTAAAGAATGAATAAAGTAAGGATTTAAATTTTGTCTCAAAGCAAAGTGATGTGAAGGACGCAGGTATATCATTTGACTCAATTCACAGAGTTTAAAACTTTTTCCTGATCCACAGTTTAAAATTGAGATAATTGGTAGAACTGGGAAGAATTTGAAAGATTTCAAACAAATATAAACCTTTAATCCTCTAACACATTTCTTGCTGTACCTTCATACTTTAAAATCCTAATGTGTTCAAAATACAAAGCTACAAAATTTCCCTTGCACTCTAAGAATATTTGCAATGTTATTAAATGTTCAGTGTTACTAAATGTTTTCAATGTTGCTAAATGTTTGAATGGAGAATTTGTTTTTTCAGATTTGAACCAAGAATTTTTAGATGATTGCTAACTAGGTGATCTGATTATAGTTCTCAGTAACACTCACATACTCTTCAGAGTTGAATAGCCAATCAATAACACTGTGAGCTAAACAGTGCTCCTCATTAGGAAAATATGTAAATAATGGAGTACTACAATATACTGCTGGGAAAATAATTAAAAGATATTTGAAGGTAAAATAATACTTTCTATGTGGTTCTTATTTTACATACTTAGGACAATTTTTAAAAACTGGAGAAAATGACACCTTCTTTCTTGGAAAGAATCCTTTGCTTTAAAGCCACAATCACATAAAACATCAAGAACTTAAATTGAAATAAGCAATATAGTCTCATTCAGCTTCAGAAGGGTCCCATTATGAGTGCTAATATTGGGAAAGAAAGCAGTTCATGAAAAAAAGGAGCAGAAACATTGGAGTAATAATTTAAATTAAGAGGCTAAATACTGAAGCCATTTGACTGTAAATAATCATGCAGTTAGTTCCAAGCAATGAAATTTATAGAGAAACTAGCCATGTCTTATTAGAATGAGATGATAAAATAATTATAGAAAATGATCACCAGAGGCCTATTTAGCAAATTTTTTTTGCATAATGAATACCTGCTAATTTGATACTTAGAAAATATTTTCAATGATCAAGGTTTATCTAACAAAGTAGTAATCCTTAGATCTTCAAGGTGAGCAAGAATTAGTTGGAACCAATCTGGAGTCATATGATATTGTGTATAAGATATATATTTATATTTATTTTTTTATTATATAAAAATCAAAGAAATAAAAGGACAATTACTAATAAATGTTTAAAATATTGTTGACATTTCTCTTATCACTATATATAATCTTTCAATAATTCAATTATTCAATTATAAATTTTCATGTTTATATTTCAAAGTAAGTCTTTAAAATTATTTTGCAAATTTATGGTGTAAAAATATGCATTTAATCTCTTACAGAAATGATGAAATATTAGAGCAATATTGTAGTTTGCAAACATCTCTTTTTCTATTACATGTATGAATTGAATAAAATTATCTCTGATATTAGAATTGCATTAGATAATAATCACCTTCTACAAAAATCATATACCTCTACAGCAAATATAAGCCCTCTGAACCATGACTCAATACCGTTCAAAGGATCAAGATGATATATTTCCTTTCTGCTGTATGTAGAGATAAACGGAACTGTAGAGATGCCCTGGAGTGCCAGCAAATGCAATCACTCTAATGATGACTGCATCATTGAAGCATAATTACAATCTCTGATTCAGGGCAGCAGCAATACAGGGTATTATGAAAACATGAATTCTGATAAATTTCAAGTTAATTTACATCAGATGAATGCTGAAAATGATCCAAAGTTACATCTGAAGAATTTGATTTTGTATTTATCATACACATGTTTAACAATGGATCTAATTTTCATATTTGCTCTGAGTTTTCAAGAGCAATATCGAATCTCTGAATAAATCTCATTAAACAGTGACACTTGAAAAAAAATAAAACTGTGAGATGTGTGTGGGTTGGATCCTGCTCCATCTATTTTCAATTACCAGTTTGGCAAGTGTGAAATACTGATGGGCTTTAGAAATGACTTGGATTCTAGTAACTTAATCACGTGGAGCCTCCTTTGTTGACTGCTCATCTAGAAGTTATTTCTATTTTGGTGGAAGTAAATATTACTTGCAACACTTCAGATATAAGGCTCTAAAATATTTCACACAATTTTTTTTCCCATTTTACGCTCAAGGGTATACATTTTTCAGAATGTTATTAATCTATATTAAGATGCAAAGTACATACTGCATGAAGTGCAATGTAGTAATATCAATAGCTGTAATAGTTTTTACATGAAATTTCCTTCAGAAACTCATGGATTGGGCTGTAGGATGGCATAACATGATCCTGTGAGTGAGTCTGTATCTTGATGGCTTTAAGCAATCAACAACCTCATCTGCTATTTGTTTCAAGATGTGCTGGAATCACTGGAGGTGGTGGAAAGGAGGAGGTAGGATGCGAGTAGTAAATCATTGAGGATAAATGGTCCCTTGTCCCATGACAAAGCTCTTCCTTTTCTGCTTTCTGTCCACTACAAGATGATCTACTTCATTGCAAGCTCTTACTACCATGATATTCTGTCTTAAGACAGGGCCATAACATTAAAGAAAGGAGGCCATTTACTGAAAGGTTATAACCATGAGACAAAATGCATCGTTCCCCACTTAAAGTAATTCAGTGGATACTTTTCACAGCAACATTAGAGAATGCCCTTCAGCAAACAGATCTTTCTCCAACAATGAAGCCTTCGCACAAGATGTACCTGATTCACAGCATATTTGGTCATGACCCTGGGCACCGGGACTGCACGAAGCTTACCAAAATTGCTTTCTGCTTTAAACACTCATAATGACACCTGACCCCTTTCACTGAAGTTTCCTAAAGGGGCATGTCCACATGATTTTCATAAGTGCCTGAATTGTTAAAAACTATGAAGTCGAACAATAATAAGGAGATAAGCAGAAAATAAATTTTTAAATAAATTAGCACACTATCTTGATGGACCAAAAGCCAGAAACATATCAGAACTGATGTTAAAATTGTTAGACAAAGGACATGCATGTGAAGACACAGAATTGAGGATACATAGATTGTTCAAATTCCCATTAAAGCTGACAGCTATTAGAGTTATTGGAGATCTACCTCACAGACTATGGAAATGCAAATTTGCAAATATAATGAAAGAAAAATGTCTACGAAAAAGGCAATCATGTTTTGATGAAGAAAAAATTATTAGTTTAAAAACCCAAATATCAATATATTGCCAGGCAGTGGTCACATACAGCTTTAATCCTAGCACTCAGTAGGCAGAAAACCACAGGTCTCTGAGTCTGAGGCCAGTCTGGTCTGCAGAGTGAGTTTATTATACCCAGATCCATACAGTGAAACTGGGTCTCAAAAGAACTCCCCCACCACCCCAAAATCTTAAAACACTGTGTTTGTAAAGTTTACAAAACATTTGTCAGCATCCCATAGAAACAATTTTTCTTTTCTTTTTCTACAAATAACTTTTAAAGCATTGACTATGAATTTTTATATTATGTGAGACATATTTATCATTATTTCTCATGATCAAAAATAATATTTAATAATTTCACGAGCACCACTTTTTGTGGTAGGTTGTCAATTTAAAAACAATTTTATAATGTATATTATATATGTTCAGTTTTTCCTTTAAGAGGAAGTATTATATCCTCTTAATGATAAAAATATAGATACATGATTTTCTCTTTCTCTCTCCTCCCATCTGTTTCTCCCATGTCCCATACTCTCTCTAGAATTCATAATTTCCTGCTCTTTAACCACTGTTGTAATATATACATATAAATAAATACATATATAACTACAACTCAAGGACTCCTGTCATTGTTGCCTGATTGGTTTCTAGAGTTGACCACTTAATATTAGATACCAATCAGGGAACTCACCCCTGGGGAAGACTAATTACCTGTTTATCAAGAGTTGTTAATTGCTCATAGTTCTTGAAAAAGACATGTGGAATTATTATTTTAGAGTTACCTAAAACCATATTTAAGACATGCAAATGTATGCATATATGCATAAATTAAAGAAGATCTGCATCTTGTGCTGGTAATGCCCCTGTCCAGGTCAATGGACCACCTAACAAAAACTCTAGAACCATGCATGAGAAAGAAATGTCCTCTAGAGATATGAGCCAGGGTGGTCCAAGAGACTCTCAAAATAATATAGGCTAATGATGTTCTGAGTTCCGTCAACGAACTTACATGTAAAAATATCCATTTTTGAAGATCTGTTACGTTACACAGGACTTGGAGTAACTGGCATGGGACTGACCTGGAATTGTCATTACTAAGGAGCAGCTTATATAGTATCAGAGCATGCTATGCAAGTTGACAGAGGAGAGAGAAATTTGCACCTCCACTCAGTCATAAGGCCTATCAACAACAGCAAGGATCTAGGCAGATAACTAGTTTACAATGATGAAATAGCTGTACTTTTATCTTGGGGATTAGCAACAGCTGTGGAACTGGATTAAAGCCTTCCTCAGTGGAGTAAAATCATGTACTACATCTAGCATGCTCCCTAGGGCTGCAGAGATCACAGACCTAAGAGAACCTAATACTGCCTCTATCTTCTCTCTCTCCATCTCCCTCTACCTCTACCTCTACCTCT
>NC_034597.1:95531329-95533929 GCF_900095145.1 Mus pahari
CTCCTCCTCCTCCTCCTCCTCCTCCTCTTCTCCTTCTCCTCCTTCGCCTTCTCTTTCTTCTTCCCTCTTTCTTATTTTTCTTTCTCTCTTCCTTCCTGCCTTCCTTCCTTCTTTTCTCCTCCTCCTCCACCTCCTCCTCCTTCTTTCTTCTTCTTCCTCTTCTTCTTCTTCTTCTTCTTCTTCTTCTTCTTCTTCTTCTTCTTCTTCTTCTTCTTCTTCTTCTTCTTCTTTCTCCTTCTTCTCTTCTTCCTCCTCCTCCCTCTTCTTTTTAAGTAATGCAATTCCTAACAGGGTTTTAAGTCCCTATTCTCATACCCATAAATTGGTATATAAGTCACACTTCATCAAAGGAACTCCTTTTGGCAGTAGCAGGAGATCATTAGAGAAAACCACATCTACTCCAAATACATAAAACAACTAGGGATTTTATGCCCAATCCAAATTGATACAATAGAATTTCTACACCTAGATCAGGTAACATTGAAGAAGTGGGTAAGAGGAAGTTGTAAAATGCAGTAGAGTAAAAATTCTGATGTGATATGGTACCTTCTACTATGACAGTGAAGATGTACCAGTGAAGTTCCAATAATATAGTGTAATAAACAAGTTGACATTGTCACAATGTCGGGGGAAATCTTACTGGACCCCTTCCCTAGAGAAAAAGCTACAAGCACTTAACAATTATTAATAGGTTTAAAGTGTATTATCAACTTGGAATGGTATCATTACTTTTTATTTTTTTGTTGTACTGTGTATTTAATTTAGAGTCTGACTTTTAAGACATGTCAGAGAAGAGCTCTGTCAATGAGGTCCACTTTCAATTCTAGTGCTGGTAGCATTCAGAAAGACTATCACCAAACAATTAGTGGTGAACAGACTGCATTTCCAAAAGGATATATATTCTGGGTTAATACATAAAGCAAAGATCTAAGTAGCTGTACAGCCTAACTGCACAAAGGATGATAAATCTGACTACAATGTAAATGACTGGCCTATTCTACCTTAAGAATGACCTGTTTTTCAGTATGCATTGAAAATTAAGCTAATAGGGCCATCAATCTTTAAGAAAATATGCTTTGATGTCTTAAGATGATTGATAACATTAGTATTTAGCTCAAGGGAAAGACAATTCCAGATAGTTCAAAGGGGAGATTATTAGTTCTTCGCACTCAAAACATTTTGAATGCTGAAAATAATGTTAAAGTGCTGAATATTAAAATATCTTTTTTCTTAGACTACAAATAACTTTTTATAAAATATATTCTGATTATGGTTCCTCTTCCCCTGCTCCTCATGTACATTTTACACTTCTGAGCACTGCATTTACGAAAATCCCTGCACTGAGATTACATGTTTGTGTACTCATCTATATATAAATGGGTCAAAATAATTCTAGTTTACAATTTATGTCCAGAGTGTGATCATCTAAATAGAATATTAAAAATTGTATACAGACCACAGCAGAGTCAGCTGAGTGCTCCAGAGAACACTTGACACCACAGTTCCTCAAGATCACAGTAGTGGAACACAATCAACTCCAGAGAATCCAGTAGGCACTTGTGTCATCAGGAAGAGGAAAAAAGGAACACTGCCCACCCAGAGGCGGGGTTCCGGTCTGGTATGGGCCACCCCTGCCATCTCTCTTCTGAACCCCAGTGGAGACAGCCAAGCACTCAGGAGGACTCTCCATACCACAGGTCCTTGAGATCACAGGTCCTGTGGATCACACAGGGAGAATCAGCCTACAGGGAGGGCTCTGACCCCAGGACTCAGAAGGAGGATTAGAGCTCCAGACTTCTGGACACCTGCCTTGCAAGAGGAGAGCTTGCCTGCAGAGAGTGCTCTGACCAAGGGGACTCAGGGGAGAGTTTGATTCCCAGGAGTACTGACAGGGGCTAAGAGAATCACAGGAGGATCAAACTCCAGCCAGAGACAGCTTGAAAATTAACCTAGAGATTTCCAGATAGCGAAAGGCAAACATAAGAATCTTACTAACAGATACCAAGAACACGGGGCACCACCAGAACCTAGTACGCCCACCACAGTGAATCCTGGATACCCCAACACACCCAAAAAGCAAGATGTGGATTTAAAATCATATCTCAAGATAGTGGTAGAAGATTTGAAGGGCGTTAATAACTCACTCAAAGAAATGCAGGAGAACAATGCTAAAAAAGTAGAAACCCTTAAAGAGGAAGCACAAAAATCCCTCAAGGAATTACAGGAGATCACTGCTATATAGGAAGAAGTCCTTAAAGAACTATAGGCAAACACTACTAAACAGGTAGAAGAAACACAAAAATCTCTTAAAGAATTACAGGATAGCACAGCCAAACAGGGGATAGAATTGAACAAAACCATTAAGGATCTGCAAAAGGAAGTAGAAACAATTAAGAAAACCCAAAGGGAGACAACTGTGGAGATAGAAACCCNAGGAAAGAAATAAGGAACCATAGATGTGAGCATCAGCAACAGAATACAAAAGATGGAAGAGAGAATCTCAGGTACAGATGATTCCATAGGGAACATGGACACAACAACCAAAGAAAATGCAAAATGCAAAAAGATCCTAACTCAAAACATCCAGGAAATCCAGGACA
>NC_034597.1:95537196-95538218 GCF_900095145.1 Mus pahari
AGATACAAAAATATTGAAATTATCCCATGCATCCTATCAGATGACCACGGACTGAGGCTGATCTTCAATAACAGCATAAATAATAGAAAGCCAACATTCACGTGAAAACTTAACAACACTCTACTCAACCACGCCTTGGTCAAGGAAGAAATGAAGAAAGAAATTAAGGACTTTTTAGAGTTCAAGGAAAACGAAGCCACAACATACCCAAACTTATGGGACACAATGAAAGCAGTCCTAAGGGGAAAACTCATAGCTCTGACTGCTGCCAAAAAGAAACTAGAGAGAGAATAGACTAGCAGTCTGACAGAACACCTAGAGGCTCTAGAATGAAAGGAAGCACATTCACCCAAGAGGAGTAGATGGCAGGAAATAATCAAACTTAGGGCTGAAATCGATCAAGTGGAAACAAAAAGAACTATTCAAAGAATCAACCAACCCAGGAGCTGGTTCTTTGAGAAAATTAACAAAATAGATAAACCCTTAGCCAGAATAACTAGAGGGCACAGAGACAGTATCCTAATTAGCAAAATCAGAAATGAAAAAGGAGACATAACAACAGATCTTGAGGAAATCCAAAGCATCATCAGGTCCTCCTACAAAAGCTATACTCAACAAAACTGGAAAACCTGGATAAAATGGACAACTTCCTAGACAAATACTAGGTAACAAAGTTAAATCAGGATCAGATTAACAATCTTAACCATCCTATATCCCCTAAAGGAATAGAAGCAGTCATTAATAGTCTCCCAACGCCAAAACACCCAGGATCAGATGGGTTCAGTGCACAGTTCTATCAGACCTTCAAATAAGACCTAATTCCAACTCTCCTCAAACTATTCGACAAAATAGAAACTGAAGGTACTCTACTGAATTTGTTCTATGAAGCCACAATTACTCTGATACTTAACCACAGAAAGATCCAGCAAAGAAAGAGAACTTTAGGCCAATTTCCCTTATGAATATCGATGCAAAAATACTCAATAAAATCCTCACAAACTGAATCCAAGAACACATCAAAA
>NC_034597.1:95538877-95546221 GCF_900095145.1 Mus pahari
AGAGCAATTGTGATAAACACTGCATGGTACTGGTACAGTGACAGACAGGTAGATCAATGGAACAGAATTGAAGACCCAGAAATGAACACACACACCTATGGTTACCTGATCTTTGACAAAGGTTCTAAAACCATCCAGTGGAAAAAATACAGCATTTTCAACAAATGGTGCTGGCACAACTACCTGTTAGCATGCAGAAAAATACGATTTGAACCATTCTTATCTCCTTTTACAAAGCTCAAGTCTTAGTGGATCAAAGAACTCCATATATAACCAGAGACACTGAAATATATAGAGGAGAAAGTGAGGAAAAGCCTTGAAGAAATGGGCACAGGCGAAAAATTCCTTAACAGAACAGCAATGGCCTGTGCTGTAGGATCAAGAAGGGGACAGGGGAGCATGGTGGGGGGGGAGGTGGGCATAGGGGACATTTGGGATAGCATTTGAAATTTAATTGAAGAAAATGTAATTGAAGAAAATATATAATAAAATAAGTTAAAAAATTGTATACAGCAACACTTGTTGTATCCCAAATTCTTACAAAAATATTTTCATAGCTATGTGTATTTTAAAAATCATTGAATTTTTATATTAGATGTAATTTAATTCAACTTGTAAAATGAACAGTTTCTTTAAGCCTCAGATATTGAACCTAAAAATTGTGGTATATTTAGCCACTGTGGTTGATAGCAAGGAAAAGAGTGAGTGTAGGATTAAAAATAATACAGTACTTAGTACTCAGGAGTGAACATGTCTGCCTTTGTTCTTCTTTCTAGTGAATTGTTTTAAATTTTAATAGATCTAATACTTGATTTCCTTAGTAGGAGGACTCAAATTTTCAGTTTTGTGCAATTATGTAATTTTACATCATTTACAAATTATATATTCAAAGGTAATAAAACCAATCTACTCCTCAATTCAATGCTCTATGCTAGTCATTGAGCACTTTGTCTATGCTACCTCTGATTGCTTTAAGCAGATACTAAATGTGTTCAATTAAACCCTAAGATTTTAGCGTGGAAAAATCTAATTGTCATTTAACAGATACTCTGTCACACAACACATTTTATCCAGCACTTGGTCTAAGCCAGATTCTGAGTAAGTTGCTAGAAATATGAGACTTAATAGAGATGTAACTCTGCCTCTGAAGAAAATAAATTGATGAGGTAGATGTACCAGCAAGAAAGTAATACACGATATAACACATTTTATTGTACACAGTGAGGAAAGGCTCAATTAGGATGCATCAGAGATGCAATAACAGTAATAAACTTCTTGCCATTCTTTACAATGCCCAACACATCACTTGCATTAGGACTCACTGAGTGTATATTTATAGACACATATATTTATTTTAAAGATCTTGGGAAAGTTAAGGAATCAGGCTCTATACTTCTCACCTGATGACATTTTACAATGATAAACACTGGCAACTTACGTACATCCATGTATGTAATCTAAACAAGCTCAACTTGAAATTGTTGTTCTGCTTTCCTTGAATAACATTAAGATATAGTTAAAATACAAACTGGAATGAAATAAGAGGATATAATTTTGCTAGTTATATTAAAAGCTGTATTTTTTTAAGACAAGGATACATCATTGTTAGCTAAATGCATACAAAGTCCATAAATATTTTTGTTTGTTAGAAAAGATAAAGTGAACCTATTTTGTTCAGGAAACTCAATTTCTGTTACATTTGCCACATGCATTATCAATTCTATTTATATAAAAATAAACAATTGAACAAACAATGCCTACACAGCAAGCTAAAAATGTAAGACTTGGAAATAGCTTTAAGTGTTCTCTAGCAATAATTATTTAACTTTTAGAAAGCTGACCCATTTGATTTTATGTTTATAAATGAAGACTTTCAGCAAAGCTTCTCTGTGAACAGTCATGCAGAACATGCCTTTACTGTCCCTGAAAATGCTTTAAGAAGATTAGGATTGATTTTTTTTTTTATTTTAAAAGGCCTATTTTTCTTTAAAGTGTGTGTGTGTGTGTGTGTGTGTGTGTGTGTGTACATGAGTGCAACTAACCACAGAAACCTGGAGGGAACACATCCCTTGGAGCTGAAGTTAAAAGTTGTTTATTCAGTGTTCTATCATTGGGAAGGCACACATTGACTTTGTCAACTCTTATGAAGGAAAGTATTTAATTGGGGCTGGCTTCAATTCTGGGATGCAGAGACATCCCTGACACATGCCTGGCCTCAATAGATTTCCTTAGATGTGGAGGGAGGTTCCATAACTCCTTTCTTTTATCCTTGACTCTAGAGTAGGATCCACCTAGCTAAAGATGCTACTTGTCAAGGCTGCAACAGGGTCCCTTCATGTTCAATTACATCTGCATCAGCTTTCTATTATTATGGTTTTCTTCACTGCTTAAATTTTTCTTTAAGTCCTTTGCACATGGTAGTAGCTTAATTGTTTTGTCCTGAGATTAGTGCTCCATTAATTTCCCCTAGCATCAGGATTTTCTTTAAACTTTCTGTCTCCTTGAGCTCCATTTCAATCCTCAGAGCTCCTTTTCTCTTCAAACAAGGAACATTATAGTACCTGGTCCAGTATACTCCTTTTTGATATAGGTGTGCATAAGTTTGATATTAATAATCACATGACACAGTCAATTATAGAATGTGTTGGAATGGAATATTCTCAACCAATGGCATTAATTGGAAACTTCACTTTAGCCTCAAGCAGACTTTTATTTTCATTTCATTTTATTTTATTTTATTTTCAGAAAGGCAGAAAGCGCACACATTCTTTACCTAAATATAACAAGAATAGTCTTGGGCCATTTTCTAATATTCTTTTCCTTTGAAAACACTTGAACTAGGCCTTCATAATCTAAATCACTCTCAATAATGCTGTCTTAGGTGCTCTTACTAGTACAGCCCATTATGCCCCACTTAAAGCACTGAACATATTTCTTAATCCAAAATGCTAAATTAAACATTTTGCCAACAAGCAGAATGATCAGGTCTCTTATAGCAATACACCAGCCTGATACCAGCTGCTGTTTTAGTCAGAGTTATATTGCTATGACAAAACACTATGACTATGTCATTGCCAAGGACAAAATTGACTAGGTATAGTTTCTAAGAGAAGGGTTGTCTGACAATGGTAACAACAAACAACTAGAAGTCAAATCTCAGGTCCAGTCTGGAAGCCTATGCTCTGCTGAGATAGTTTTTCCTCCTCTCTCCCTCTCTCTGTCTCTGTCTGTCTGTCTGTCTGTCTGTCTGTCTGTCTGTCTGTCTCTCTGTCTGTCTGTCTCTGTCTGTCTGTCTGTCTGTCTCTGTCTCTGTCTCTGTCTCTCTCTCTCTCTCTCTCTCTCTCTGTGTGTGTGTGTGTGTGTGTGTGTGTGTATGAGTGTTCTGCTTAGATAGCTAGCATTCTTTCAGAAATCTCTCTCTCTGCTAGTAAAAGTTCCAAAAGTTCTCTTGATTGCTCCTGGATTTTCTGACCAATCAGGAAAATTGCTATAAAAAAAAATATTCTTGGATCTTCTGACCAAGTCAAAAACTCCCGTCAGAAAATTCTAAAAGTAAATCTTGGATTTTCTAATCAAATTCAGAAAGCCAGAAAATATTCCAAAAGATCTGTGTCAGCTCTTTAAGGAATTCTAGGAATTGCGAGATCAGAAATTCTGTTAGAAATGATCTAAAAGAGCTATGAAAACTTGTAAAAGAGCCATGTTCCTCCACATAAAACAAGAGACTCTGAAACTTAGAGAGGAGAAAGTAGGGAAAAGCCTCAAGGATATGCGCACAGGGGAAAAATTTCCTTAACAGAACACCAATAACTTGTGCTGTAATATCAAGAATCAACAAATGGGACCTCATAAAATTGCAAAGCTTTTATAAGGCAAAAGACACTGTCAATAACACTAAAAGGCCACCAATAGATTGGGAAAGGATTTTTGCCAATCCTAAATCTGATAGGGGACTAATTTCCAATATATACAAAGAACTTAAGAAGCTGGACTCCAGAATAATCAAATAACCCCATTAAAAATGGGGCACGGAGCTAAACAAAGAAATCTCAACTGAAGAATACGGAAGGGTTGAAAAGCACCTGAAAAAATGTTCAACATCTGGATGGTACAAACCAGAATCACCAAAGAGGGGGAAACTCAAATGAAAAAATTGTCTCCATAAGATTGGGGTGTGATAATTTCTATAGGGCATTTTCTTGATTTGTCATTGATGTGGAAAGGCCCAGCCTACTTTGCATGGTGTTATCCTAGGACAGGTGGTCTTGGGCTGAAGTGTTTTAGGTTTCACTCTGGCATGTGAAATTTAATCTGCAAATTACATTCCACAAAAGAAAAAGGAAATAAATGTTTTGCATCCTTGTAAAAAAAAAAAAAATGTTCAACATCCTTGATCATCAGGGAAATGCAAATCAAAACAACCCTGAGATTCTACCTCACACCAGTCAGAATGACTAAGATCAAAAATTCAGGTGACAGCAGATGCTGGAGAGGATGTGGAGAAAAAGGAACACTCTTCCACTGCTGGTGTGTTTGCAAGCTTGTACAACTACTCTGGAAATCAGTCTGGCGGTTCCTCAGAAAACTGGACATAGTACTACCGGAGGATCCAGTAATACCTCTCCTGGGCATATATCCAGAAGATATTCTAACTCGTAATAAGAACACATGCTCCACTATGTTCATAGCAGCCTTATTTAATAGCCAGAAGCTGGAAAGAACCCAGATATCCCTCAACAGAGGAATGGATACAGAAAATGTGGTACATTTACACAATGGAATACTACTCAGCTATTAAAAACAATGAATTTATGAAATTCCTAGGCAAATGGATGGATCTGGAGGGTATCATCTTGAGTGAGGTAACCCAATTACAAAAGAACTCACATGATATGCAATCACTGGTAAGTGGATATTAGCCCAATAACTTAGAATTCCCAAGATACAATTTGCAAAACACATGAAACTCAAGAAGAAGTAAGACCAAAGTGTGGATACTTTGTCACTCCTTAGAGTGGGGAACAAAATACCCATGGAAAGAATTACAGAGACAAAGTTTGGAGCTGAGATGAAAGGATAGACCATCCAGAGACTGTCGTACCTGGGGATCCATCCTATAATCAGCCAGCAAAGCAGACACTATTGCATATTCCAGCAAGATTTTGCTGACAGGACCCTGATATAGCTGTCTCTTGTGAGGCTATGCCAGTGCCTGGCAAATACAGAAGTGGGTGCTCACAGTCATGTATTGGATGGAACACAGGGTCCCCAATGGAGGCACTAGAGAAAGTACGCAAGGAGCTGAAGGGGTCTGCAACCCTATAGGTGGAACAACAATATGAACTAACCTGTACCCCCTATTAACCACACCTCACCTCCCAGACTCATGCTATCTGATTATCATGGAATCATTAACATTAACAGGGAGGACATTCCTCAAGAGTGTGAAAATATGTACATTATTATACACAGTAGCATTATCCTCACAGCTGTCATCTATACTAGTGTAGCCTAATGCCTACTGCCCTTCTGTCACTACCAAGACTGTGCTGAACTTGGCATGCCATGGTATTCAAAAAGAAAGTATTTCATTGGAGCTGGCTTGCAAGTTAAGAAGTTTAGCCCATTATTTGCATGGCAGGACTGTGGTGGGTTGCAGGCTGACATGGTATTGGAGAAGGAGCTGAGAGTCCTATCTGGATCTGCAGCTAATAGAAAGTCGTATAGACACTGGACATGGCTTAAGCTTTTAAAATCCCAAAGCACAACTCCAATGATGCTATTCCTTTACAATGCCACACCTACTCTAACAAGGCTATACCTCCTAATACTCTCTCATATAGTGCCATTCCCTAATGAACAAGCATTCAAATATATGAGCCTATGAGGGACATTCTTATTCCAACCACCACATAGGTGGTTATAAAGTTAACAACATAGGTATACAACTAATTTACATGACTAGGAATCAAATTCACATCCTCTTCAGTAGCAGTTTACACTCTTGACAAAATGACAACAGAGCCATCTCTCCATCCCCTGTTGATTAATGCCTTAAGTGACAAAATGAATATGAATGTATACATTCCTATTTTGTAAATTATGTAGCTAAAATTTACTGACTTTTTGTGTTGTTATTAATTTATACAAGAAAAACAAATGTTCTTTATATATACTTAGTAATATTAACTGAACATATAGAGCTAAATTCAGAAAGTATAAAGGAAGCGGCAAAAGCTAAATAAGACACTAGAGATGAAATGTTTCAAAGAAGAAATAATCTTGTTATTTAAGCAGAATCTAGATATAAATCAACATAAATATTTCAGAAAATATACCATGACTAGATAAAATAAAAATAAATAAATAGACCTTATGGATCAGTTGGGTCAGAAAAGTGGACCTTCACAAATAAGATTCATGCCCATATAAAACTGTTGACAGAAAGCTGTCTTTCCCTTTACCTTGTATGAGGGCATACAAATATACAGTCTATGAACCAGATAGTAAGCTCAACCAACTGAATTATATTAATCAGATAGTTTATATAAATTGTAATATAAATTTTTTATAGAAAATGAATAATTTTAACTTCCTAGCTTTTCATGGCTCACTTTGCAAAATGGTTGTTTTCTGGTATTATAGATTATTAATATTCCCCATTTATATTAAAATAATTGCTACAATGCTCTGTGCTTTCTTTATGAAAGGTATTCCATAAATAAAATATTTTCATTGCATATTAGAGATAAATACACAAACTATTTAAATTAAAACATACACTTTTGAGATATCAGTAGCATAGTGGTGTTAACAAAATGTCTCCTATGAAAGTTCATTTCATTACCCTGAAATATCATTTTCAAATATATCATCATTTTTTATTCATAATTATGGTAGGAGGGTCTTCAGGGCAAGATACTGTTTTAATTGCTTTCAAAATTTAAGCCCAGTTAATGAACATAAAAGGAAAGAAATTAATCATAATTAGGCAATTAGCAATTATAACAAACAGTACAATTTATTTCCAATTAACAAATGGAAAAAGATCTAGAGTAGAGAATATAACCTAAGATTAGTTAATGATGACCATCAAGTCTCCTGTTTATACAGTATATGCAAGTTAGCACATAATTTTAGTACATAATAAAGACAAAATCTTTTACAGAGACCTCCCCAAAATAAAGCTTAATTTATTCATTGAACAACAGACTGCTTGTTTTAAACATGATGTAGGATACTGGCTCTGTGTACCTTGTTAGTTGTCATGTGATAGCCAGAGCTGCATGACACTAGATAGATAGATAGGTAGATAGATAGATAGGTAGATAGGTAGGTAGGTAG
>NC_034597.1:95546721-95590023 GCF_900095145.1 Mus pahari
TAGATAGATAGATAGATAGATAGATAGATAGATAGATAGATAGATAGATACATACATACATACATACATACATACATACATACATACATACATACATAGTCTAGTCAGGCAGAGAGAGAGAAAGATAGAGGTAGATATAATCTTTGTAGAGAGACATCTAAATTCAACAAACAGATATAAAAGTATTCTATTTGTTGAAAGAGCATAGAAGCTTCTTTGTATTCTTTTTTCATCTTGTGAATTGTAGTGAGATTTAATATATTCAAAACAAGGCTGCTCTGCTGAATATTTGGCAATTCAAATTTGACAGAGAATGAGCTTTTAACTTATTTTCTTTTAAATCAACGAACAACAATTGTAAGAATGTATTGGATGTACTAGATATAATACAATGTCACTCTTATTTCATCATTCAGCAGTTTGACTCTAATTAAAAATGTATATTATATTTTAAAATAGCAAGGAGAGGCAATATTTAAAATTCTAACCCCAATACTTGATAACTTTATTTGAAATATAAATTTGGCAAAGTAGGTTTCTGAGTTTGTAATTATGATAAACAATATTTTTTTTGAGGCAGGGTTTTTGTGTGTAGACATTGACTTGAGAGCAAAGAGATCCACCTGCCTCTGCCTCCTAGTGCTGGAAACACTATGGCCAGTTGCCATTTTGTCTTTTCACTGTCCTCTTACTGTCTCGGCCTAGGGTGTGGCACTATTAGGAGGCATGGTATTTTTTAGAGTAGGTCTGACCTTATTGGGGAAAGAGTATCACTTTGTGTGTGGGCTTTGAGACCCTTCCTCCTAGCTGCCTGGAAGCCAGTCTTGTCCTAATTGCCTTCAGATTTACATGTAGATCTCTTCAGTCTGGGGATGGCAAACCTATAGAAAGACCAATAGTGTCAACTAACTTGGACTCCTAGGAA
The DNA here is from genome assembly GCF_900095145.1 of Mus pahari. Lineage (NCBI taxonomy): Eukaryota > Metazoa > Chordata > Mammalia > Rodentia > Muridae > Mus > Mus pahari. Next base: position 95,547,647 of record NC_034597.1, read on the forward strand.
CTTTTAAGAAACTGAGTGTACTGGCTAATTTTGTGTCAACTTGACACAGGTGGAGTTATCACAGAGAAAGGAGCTTCAGTTGGGGAAATGCATCCATGAGATCCAGCTGCAGGGCATTTTCTCAACTAGTGACAAAGGGGGAGGGCCCCTTGTGGGTGAGACCATCTCTGGGCTGGTAGTCTTGGGTTCTATAAGATAGCAGGCTGAGCAAGCCAGGGGAAGCAAGCCAGTAAAGAACATCCCTCCATGGCTTCTGCATCAGCTCCTGCTTTCTGACCTGCTTGAGTTCCAGCCCTGCATCCTTTGGTGATCAATAGCAGTATGGAAATGTAAGCCAAATAAACCCTTTCCTCCCCAACTTGCTGCTTGGTCATGATATTTGTGCAGGAATAGAAACCCTGACTAAGACACTGAGTCACCAACAAAAGGGTATACACAGGCTGGTCCAAGGCCCCTGTCACATATGTAACAGAGGGTTGCCTTTTCTGGCCTCAGTTGGAGAGGTTATTCCTAATGTAGAGACTTAATGCCCCAGGGTAGAAGTGTATGCATGGAGGGAGGAGCATTCTCTCAGAGCTGAAGAGAAATGGAGATGAGGGAAGAACTCTTCTAGGTGGGACCAGGAATGGGAAGAGCATTTGGGAGATGATTACTCCATATTATATTAATCAATTATTTAATATAATCAATGAATAACTAATAATAATTAATAAACATAGAACTCTAGGCTTTTTCTCCAATACTGTTTCTGCCTAGAAGCTGTCACGCTGTCTGTCATGGTGATAATGGACTGAACCTCTAAACCTGCAAACCAGGCCCAATTAAATAATCTCTAAGAATTGCCTAGGTCATGGTCTCTCCTTAACAATGGAGACCTTAATTAAGACAAAGGCTAAAAATCATCATTTAATATAATTCTGTACCATCAACAATATAATAGATTTATATGAACCTATTTGTGTTGATTTTGACATATCAAACCAATATAAAGTAGTACGGAAACCAAAATACTCACATTCAGCATGTCACATACATATACACACGTGTGTGCACCTTTCACTGAAGTAATGGAAGAATATGTTCCTATATGATTGTGCTTCACTTCAAATTCCTCTCTTAATTCTTTACCCAGCTCATGTGGCAAATGATATATAGTTCAGATATTTAGCTCAAATATCTAGGGAAACAGAAATACAATAATATTTTTGGATATTTCTTTTTTACAAATAGTTAAAAATATGAGATAGTGTTATTTTTATAGTAGGCACAGGAAATATTGGAAGCAAATATAACCAGTCCATTTAGGATTCCATTCTTTATACTCTGGTAAAGTGAAGTAGAAACAGGAACATTATTTTAGCTCCTCATTGTAGAAATGCAGTGTGTTAAGACAGGTCTCACTGCCATTTTCCTGGCTTGTTCACCACGATGAAATATGAACTACAACTTTTCAAACTAGAAGTTAAACTAAACACTTCCTTACATTATTTTCTTCATGTATTTTATGCAAGCTTTTGTATAGTAACTAATTTAATTTATAGTTGATTCACAATTGAAGCTGAAGTTAATAATTAAACCCACTCAGAGAAAGACACAACCCTCCTTTCTCTCTCTCTCTCTCTCTCTCTCTCTCTCTCTCTCTCTCTCTCACACACACACACACACACACACACACACACACACACACACATATGTGCCAGCCATAGTTGTTGACACCTTTAGTCCCAGCATTCAGGAGGCAGAGACAAGGAGATTTTATGTGTTGGAAGTCAACCTAGTCAATACTGGGAGGTCCTGGGAGGCCTTACCTGTGTAGAAAAAACCCTGTCTCAAAAACAAACCAACAAAATAAAAAAACAAAAACAACAACAAAAAAATAAAATAATGAACAAAAAGTTATGCTATAGCTGTAATTTATCATTTAATATACTTGGTCATTTTTTCGATTACTGTCATTAATATTTATAATTTTATTTTTAGAAGAAAGATTTAAGGAAATATTGAACTGGTAGAAAAATGTTTAAAGTTATAGATAACATGAATATAATTTCTACTGTGTTAGAGAAGACAATTCTATTAATTACCACTTCAGATATTGCTTTTTAACTATTAACATGTTTTCTTGTTTGCAACTCTGTATATCTGAGATATACAACATGATCATTTATTGTTAAATTCACTCATAACAAAATGACAGATACAATAGGGACCTATTTACTATATTTTTATTAAGAAAGAATACCTCTCAATTTATATTTTATGTATCTGTAAAATCATTGCTTTTTTGCGACAATATTAGGACTAAAATTGGGGTTTATAAATTCTATTTTGTCAAAGTTCTTCCAAGAACTGGAGTCTGGTTAGGCATAAAGATTGAAGGTATAGTCACAGCTATGCCACAATTTGGAGCAAGGGAACTTCAATTCCAAGGCAAATGTTTTTTTTTTTTTTTTCTTTTTAAGCAAGGAAGACACAGTGTATTGATTCATTCTTGTAATACCAATATTTAGGTGATAGAAACAAGAGAATCAAAATTCAATCATCAGAAAGCCCACATACACATGGGAGCTGACAATGATCTACTCAATGATAACTTGGTCAAGGAAGAAATAAAGAAAGAAATTAAAGATGTTTTAGAATTCAATGAAAATGAAGGCACAACATACCCAAACTTATGGGACACAATGAAAGCAGTGCTAAGAGGAAAACTCATATATCTGAGTGCCTCCAAAAAGAAACTAGAGAGAGCAGCTTAACCTGAGAGCTCTAGAACAAAAAGAAGCAAATTCACAGGAGCAGAAAATAATCAAATTCAGGGATGAAATCAACCAAGTAGAAACAAAAATGTTAGCAATTTAATTGTATGTACTATATAATGCCTGGAAGTGATCACAAGTAATTTGTATATATACACATTATATATATATATATATATATATATATATATATATATATATATATAATTTTATTATTAGTTTATAATATATTCTTTTTGCTAATCCTGCATACTAGCAGAAAACTTTTCTGTCTTCCTTGTCTTTTGAATGATGCAGGTTGAGTACTTACGTACTTCATCTGTGTCTTTATGTGCATTTTAATATGAAGGTACAAAGAGTATTCATTCCCCAGATGAATTGCTCAAGATTTGTTCTCCTCATTCAAAGACTCATGGTTGAATTTGAAATATGATGATTTCCTTTTCCAACATTTTATTTCACAATAAACATACTTTAAAAGTTGTTTGAGAACTAAGTCATTGGAAAGCATCAGATACAAGTTGATTTTATTAGTTGCTTACAGGGATTGTCCCATAAATGGAAAAATTGGAGAAAATCAGTGAGAATTGAATCTGAAACAATTCTTGAGTATCAGGGAGATATTAACTATATGAGTTCAAAGAAAATGATGTAATATATTCCAATGCATAAATTTCAGGTAAGATGACTTGTCATCATAGATTTATGTTTTAATTAATACAGAGGAAAACTTCATGGAGTAAAATGCACCTGAAATAAAAGTAATCCTGTACATAAAAATCATTTTCAAGCTACAAGTTAAAATTGTCATGAAGCTGTCCATAGATATGAGGCATGAAAATTATTTGATTACTGGATTTCCTAATCAGGATGGAGAGGATGTTTTTGAGAGAGTCATATTTCAATATTAGTGTATTTTGGGATCAAGCTAAGTCTTTCAAATATTATGTAGATCCCACGATTCCCATGGTTTCTATGAGTATGTTCTTCTGTTTTCTTTTGTATGCCAATTAGTTTATGCTAACCCTAAGCCTTACCAGAGATTGTGAATCTTCAAATATTTTTATCTTCAAATATTTTATAAACTTATGCTGTATCATTAATAAGTTGTTGAATTCAAATTTTCATTAGATTTGTGGTATTTGAAGTCCATTTTTTTTTTTACCAAGAATATTTTGCTTCTTTTGTGCCTTTCTCTTGAGCTCTAGAGATTTTCTAACTTTAGCAAGAGTATGCCATGCTGAAGAAAATGTTTTATTTAGAAAATACCTAAAAAGACCATGAGAATTACAAAATAGCTTACAGGTATAAATGCTTTGAAGTTATCAAAGTGACACAAATACCAGAAGGAGAAAACACATTGCAATACAGAGACTGTTAATGGAATACTTATATAAGCATTTTGATGAAGTGACAAGATTTAAGATGCTCTAAAAATCATGAGAAGAATGTGTCCACAAAGGAGTATGAATATTAAGAAGTATTAAGATAAATCAACACAAACTGCAAGTGTCACTTTTATTTCCTCAAATGAAAGGCTGAGATAAGAGATGTACCTAAGCCTTGTGAATCCATGGCTTGGTTGAACTCAGAGTGTTTTTGTTTGTTTGTTTGTTTGTTTGTTTGTTTTTACTATGTTCTAACCCCCATGCCCAGGCTTAGTCCTGGAAGCATCTAGCTTCCATACAATCAGATCTTCCTAGGTGACTGATTTAATCAAGATTCTCACAGCTTCTGACTAAATTTTTCCGCTTGTCCTCACGCTAACTTTCACAATGCATTCTAATCCTCTGGCTCCTCATTATCTGGCTCATTCTATCTTCACTGTTTCTATCTTGTTCTTCCTGTAACCTGTCTCTGTAAAATTGTCCCACTAAACATCCATACACACCACACACACATACACACACACACAAACACACAAACCACATATTCTCTCTCTCTCTCTCTCTCTCTCTCTCTCCCTCCCTCCCTCCCTCCCTCCCCCCTCCCTCTCTTCTGCTGTTCTCATATAAATTGGGCATATCCTATCTCTCAATAATTCTGTTAAATTTTCTCTCATTTGTCTGCTTATCTGTGTTTGATGTCACTACCAAACACAGCTGCTTACTTTTGCAAACTAACCTTACCTTCACTGTTAGGTATTAAAGGTGTGTATGTAGTAAAGGCTTGTTTGTTTTCAGCCAGGTTATATTGTAATTCAGGTTGTGTCTGCATTCTACCCAAATCATATAGTCCTATAAGGTCATTGGATATGATACCTTGCCAGAACAGTCATGTTGCTGGATTAAAATTCTTCTACAGTGCTGTATTTCTGGTTTCTTATTTAGATAGATCTAAGTATCAGAATAAACAACCAATAAATATCTTTTTTTATTACATTGAAATACTTTATTTGCATATATAAAGGTAACATTGCGTTATTTACATGTATATTTGAGAGGTTTTTATCTGCTCTCATTATAATTTTCCCCATATATATATTTTGAATGTTTTAAGTCACACTAGACACTTATTTGATAAGTGGAATCACCTTAACAACATGTGAAGCATCACTAGGGAAGGATTGAGGCAATGGACCATAGGAATTGTGAGCGTTTCCAATAGTCATGGTTAAATATATACTTCTTGAAAACCGCAATAAAAATAAATGTTTGTTACCCAGTGATGGTTTAACACTCTCAGATTTGTACTGAAGATAATATTTCTCACTCAGAATTATACATAAAGGCTCTTACACTGACAATAATAAACTTTTCTACCCTTAATTCTGTACATTTTCTTAATTATCCTAGCTATAGATTTATTTGTAGTTACTGCACAGAATTATGAGTTTCACATAACATGTTCACACATGCATATCATTTTAATTTCCCCCTATTTATTCATTCAATCACCCTTTCTTGCCACTCCTTTACTCCATCTCCTCTCCTGCTGTATGTCTCCTTTCTCCCCTCATAATAAACATTAACCAAAGCACAACCTCTAAGCTTCACTTATAAGACCTTTGAGCTAGAGTGCTCAGATATGTGACCTAGATAGTGTAACTGGGCCTTGTGATGAAAGCTTATAATCCCAGCTATTCTCAAGTATGAGGCAGGAGGATCAAAAGTTCAAGGCCGGCCTGATTATCAAAGTGAGACCATACTAGCCTAGATGATTTAGTGAAAATCTGTGTTGAAAATATTAAAAAAAAAAAAATCAAAAAGGCAAGGGCATAGCTTAGTTCTACAGTGTTTCTCTGCTTTTGAGGCTCTACATTTGATCCCCAGTGCCATGCACACATGCTTTGGTGACAGCTGACCCAGTGCCATGCTAAGCGTCCTGATTCTTGATTCTAGGACTGGTAAACATGGCTGCTCATAGACATGATGCTTTTGAATGCATACCTGTCTTCCCTTTATTACAGTGATGATTTCTAAGGAACACAATGAGATGAAGAGGGAATTGGCTTCTGTTATTTATTATTATTATTATTATTATTATTATTATTATTATTATTATTATTATTGGGTTTTTTTGAGACAGGGTTTCTCGGTGTACCCATAGCTGTCCTGGAATTCACTCTGTAGACTAGGAAAAGTGGACTTCGAACTCAGAAATCCACATGCCTCTGCCTCCTAAGTGCTGGAATTAAAGGCAGACACCACCACTGCCCGGACTTTCCTTATAAGAACAAAAATGATGACTACCTCCCAATGACATGAGGAGAAGACAGATGTCCAGTCATGCATAATATAATTTTATTTTACAGCTTTGATCCTCATATAGCCTTTGAGGTACTTGGGTAGTTGTTTAAAATTGCACAATGATGATAAAATATGTCATCAGAATCATACAGACTGCCCTATTTTTAAACAGTAATAACTGTATTTTTATGTCTTTGTTATTTGCATTCCCCCAGTTTTCTTTTGAATTTCTAGATCTTCCCTACTACCTTGGGATTTGAATCTAGTGATGATCTTAGAGTGCAGAAGAGACTAAATTAATTTACTGGACAATGACTGCATAGTCATGGCTGAGATTTTTCCTTAAACATACTTTATTTAAGGTTTGTAAACAGTTCAGTCTTCCTTCTAGCCCACTGACCATAGATAAGGAAGAAAGAAGGTTGACAGAAAATGGGGTTGTGGACAAGTTATTTGTAGTACTTTTGGGGCGATTCCACTCTTCATTTTCAGAATACCAGCATTCCAGGTCAATAGCAAACACCAAAGAGGGATAAGTAGTTGTGGCAAATCCAGCAGAAAAACCACCCTCCATGGAATGGATAAGAATAACTGGAGGTAGCCTGCTGTGGACTAGACTCAGGCGGTCAGTCTCTCAACCTGCAGGAGAATCAGGGTCGCAGTATGCAGCTGGACAAGGAGTTGGCAAAAAAAAAAAAAAAAAAAAAAAAATGACAGACAGATACGAACACAAAGGAGTGTTGATCTGAATGTAATTTCTCAAAGCAAGCATCAGACTTATAATACAGAAGAAAAACAAGAAAACTAGGTAATACATCAACCAAGGTACATAGAACTTCTTTACACAAAACAGATAAAATGTATACACAAAAATTAACAGGATCCAGGCAGTGTTTACAACTGAGATAAGAACAGCCCTATCTAAAAACGAGGTATTCACAGGAGTCAGGTGAAAGGGCTGATATGCCCAGGTGCAATTCTTGACTGTTCTTAAGCCCACCACCAGGGGTAACTTAGTAAATACCTAATTATGCTATTCCTCTGGGCCTAGTGAAAAATATGCTCCAGGGGAGTTCCATACTACTAATCCTTTCATGAATAATACTTCAGTTCCTCCTAAAACCACAACCCACCTTCTTTCTACTGTTATGTAATGTAGGCTGCCATTCATGTCTGTAATGAGAATTTTAAGTTTACTAATTTGAACTAGCCCTGAGATTTTTCGCTTCTATCTGGCAAACTGTAGGATGCCTGATTACTACCTATCAAATTCCAAGCCCAGGGTTGGCACAAGGACTGCCTAGGACATTGGTGAAGGTCAGGAAGCAAAGTTCAACCGAATTTAGTTATTTGTCAAAACATTCCTTGGAGGCGCCTATAATAAAACAATACTGAAAGAAAGCACAACGAACCATTCACCAACGATAGCAAAGATGAATTTGAAATACAACTGTTTATGGGGCTCCAGAAATTTTCCAGGAGACAAGTTTCTGTGGTCTCAGGACTGCAACCAAGCTTTTGGGCCTGGCATGCAGACTTCACTGGAGTGGGTGTGGCAGTAGCCAGAATCAGGTAGAATATCACAAGAAACATTTGGTGCTTTCATCTCTATGAAATGTTGCCAAGAAAAGAAAAGTGAAGAACACCAAAGAAGCCAGCCCAGCAGAGCCCAGCGGAGCCCATTGGAGCCTTGTGCTGTATCACAATGAAAAAGTGTCCTTTCACTGTTTGTAATGTTCCATTTATCCTTTTTCCAAACATCATATGTTCTCTCAAGCATCCACTCCATCAAAACATCACAAGCCCTCTCATGTGTCTGCTTCAGCAAAACATCCTTGGACAGAACAGCTTCCAGAAAAATACATGACAAACTCAGTTTCTGAAGAAACCTGAAACTCACTTCAAAGTGACTAAGAAATATATTGCTGGATTTTATTCTCCTTGAGAATTTCATGAAATTTGATAATCTCTTATAGCATATTTTTGTGTTATTGTTGAAAAGTTCAATACCTCCAACAAAATGCCAGTCACTATAATAAAACTAAGGGAGGTGTAGCAAGACTTAGCACTAGTTCATATAATAACCTCTATTATTTCAATGGTATCATTCTCTAGTATATTTAATATCACCACTCTTTCCAATATCACACACACACACACACACACACACACCCCTAGCAATCTTAACAATGTCTCCTTTGTCTAGTTCTTCCTGACCTCTTTCCTAGCAAAGGCATTCCCAACTTTGCTGAGATGGATTATAACCCTCTATCCCATGATACCTTCCTTCAATATAGGGAGTCACCATGCCCTCCATTCTCATAAAGAGCAAATGTATTCCTCCTGCTATTTAAGGTGGGTCATGAAACACTCACTGGCACATTCTACTCTAAGGCATGACTTTCACTGACCTTCAGAGCACAATGCCTCTGCTCTAGTACACTGCAATTGAATAAAATCCTGATACTTACTCCCACTTTTTCTAGCTATCTTTGACCCATTCTTACAGATACATTCTTCAACTACTTCACTTGCTTGTTACTAGAGATGAATAAATGAAACTCCTTGGAATACCAAGAATAATTTTTGTCATAAGTAATTATAAGGTGGTCTGATGAGGACTGCAGAAAAGAAAGCAATAAAAAGCAAAAGCAAAATGAAACAATATCAGTAAAAACAAAGAAAAAAGGGGAAAAGACAGAAAAAAGGAAAGGAAAACATAGCAAAGAAATACACATGAGTTCTGGAAAATCTTTCCTGAACTAACATCTCAAATTTAGTAAAGGCCCCATATGGTAACATTTCACCAAATTTACAGTTTGCTATTTTATTCCTTACAATTTCCTATGACAGGGAACTACTTAATTTAGTTACATGTGAAAATAAAGAACCACCATGAAAAGAACATCACTGTGTAATAACTTTCTATGTTATGGATGTCCACTTCTTAAATTACATTTCTAAAACATTTTATTTAAAAGTACAGTTACAGAAAAATTTTGGATAGAATGGTATACACTGTAATCCCAGAGGTTATTAGGCAAACACAATGAGATTTTCAAGTTCGTGGCCAGCTTCATCTACATAATACTGTCTAGACAAACCAACTACAGAAAGCAAGTATCTATCTCAAGAAGAACAACAGGAAGAAATAAAGTTATAGATAATTTATACTCATTTAAGAATTATGAATTTGAAGAAGATAATTATGGTTTAGAATATCTCAAATTTACTCTAAATCTCTTGATGGATATTTTATAGTAGCAAAATGATATTAAATAATTTATTAAAAATTTTATTTACTTTTTATTTTAAATTAATTTTGTTATATTTCTGAGAACTTTGTATATAAGTATTATATTTACATTCTTTCCACTGCTTCTGATTTCTCCTTTGATTTCTCAAATTCCTCCAAATTAATATCTTAATACTATAGATGAAGTTTTAAAGTCCATTTTAGATTTAATGTAATATAAGAGCAAATTTTCAAAATATTTACTGAATGAAGGCACATAATTTCTAAAAAGTAATTTAAACTTTAACATTTAGAATTTCTGATTCTCCAGAACTAATTTATCTGGGCATATTAATTTTACCGTATTTATAAAAGAGAAATCTGAACAGAAGAAGGCTAATAGAACATTTGTTCTTCCTAATCTATGATGTATTTTCTTACGTTAAAATACTTTATCACCATTTAATTAGAATTGAGCAAGTCCCACAGTATGCTTTATGATGTACTGTACCTTCATTTTACAAAAACAAAAACAAAAAATTAAAAAAAAAACAACACTTCTCATTTTCTCAATAAAGTACTAATTCCCATTGGTTTCTTTCTTTTTTTTTTTTTTTCAGACAGGGTTTCTCTGTGTAGTCCTGGCTGTCCTGGAACTCAGTTTGTAGACCAGGCTGGCCTTGAACTCAGAAATCTGCCTGCCTCTACCTCCTGAATGCTGGGATTAAAGGCATGCACCACAACGCCTGGCTTAAATTTTTTTTTGTTTTAATACAAGCAAAATATTAAATTAAGAAGTGAACAAAGGATATATTAACAATTGCAAAACTGTTTTAAAGGCAATATGAGTTGATACACTAGCTTAGTATTTCTCAGTTTCCATATTTCCTGGTGAAAATGCTCAGTTATGCACAGTAACACTTAGGAAATTTTCAAGTGATGTTTATTTGCAGATGATGTGCTATCAAACATAACAGATCCTTCAAATTCCATCAGAAAATTGTAGAAATGACCAACATCCAGCCAAGTGACAAAATAAAATATCAGTCTACTAAAAGTACAAGCCTTCCAACCTTTAATACCTTCAAAAATGCAATCTCTAGAGCACAGGGTACCCAATGCAGGAGCTAGAGAAAGGACCGAAGGATCAGAAGGGGTTTGCAACCCCTTAGGAAAAACAAGAATATCAACCAACCAGAACCACCAGAGCTCCCAGGGACTAAATCACCAACCAAAGTGTACAGATGGGGCAACAAATGGCTCCAGCCAGTTATGTAGCAGAGGAAGGTCTTGTTGGATATCAATGGGAGGGGAGGCCTTTGGTCCTGTTAATGCTCAATATCCCAGTTAGGGAAATGCCAGTGCAGTAAGGATAGAGTGCATAGGTGGGTGGGGGAGCACCCTCATAGAGGCAGGGGGAAGGTGAGTGGGATATGGGGTTTCTGGAGGGGAAACCAGGAAAGGGGATAACATTTAAAATGCAAATAAATAAAATATCCAGTAAAAAGACAAAGAGAGAGAGAGAGAGAGAGAGAGAAAGAAAGAAAGAAAGAAAGAAAGAAAGAAAGAAAGAAAGAAAGAAAACCTACCAATGAGGTAGAAGACCTCCACAATTAAAAATTTAATTCTCTGAAGAAAGAAACTGTGAAAACACAGGTTATGGAATAACCTCCCATGTTCATGGATTTGCAGAATTAATATTGTAAAAATGACCATCTTACTACAAACAATTCCATCAAGATATATTCATAACACTTCTTACAGAAATATATATATATATATATATATATATATATATATATATATATCTCCTAATATATTATATATATCCTAATATATTATATATATATCCTAATATATATAATATTATATATATCCTAATATAATATATATATGTGTGTGTGTACCCTAAAATTTATTTGGAAGCACAAAGGACCCAAGATAGCCAAAGAAATTCTGAAAAAATAAAAATAAAAGAACAGTAATGGAGGGTTTGGCATGGCAGATTTCAAGAGAAATTACAGATGGCATTGGCCAAAAAAAGAACATTTAGTTCAATGGAGCTAATATGTCCACATAATTCCAGATTGGTGTTTGTGCAAAAATAACACATAAGACAAGGAGACAAGATAGCACCTTCAACAAGTGGTACTTAGAAAACTGAATGACTGCATTTAGAAAAATGAAAATAGATCCATTTCTGTCACATAATAAATATTGACTTCAAGTTAACCAAAGTCCTCAGTATAAAACTTGAACTACTGACACTTAAAGAAAAAATAAATGGCCCACTACAAGGTATTGGTGTAAGAATTTACTTCTTGAATAGAATTATTCATTCAAAAGATATGAATGACAATTGGCTGATGAAACCTTATAAAACTAAAAAGCTCCTGTCGAGCAAAATAAACAGCCAACTGAGTGGAGAAATTCACTGGGTAAGAAAAAACATGGAAAAGAAAAGAAAAGAAAAGAATTTGTTAAAGCATAGTTTAAAATGATGTTGGTTATACTTTGACATCAGGGAAATTTAAATTAAAAGAGACTGACAAAAAATTCTAGTGATTATGCAAACCAGACGGCCCCTCATTCACTATTGAGTCTATTACACACTAGGCAGTCACTATTGATTCTATTACACATTAGTCAGTCACTAAGGAAGGCAGTCTGGGCACTCACATAGTGCTAAAAATATATATACTAAATAAGCCAGCTATATCATAACCCCGAAGAACTGAATATTCTAGTACAGAGATACTTGCTTATTCATGTTCAGCACTGCTCTATTTCCAATAACTAGGAAATTGTAACAACCTAAATACCCATAAACTGATACATGGATTTAAAAAACAAAACAAAACAACAAAAAAAAAAGGTGTTCATTAACACAATTCATTTTGTTCAGCTGTAAAAAAAAATAAAATAAAAAAAAAATGAAGTTCTAAAACTTTAGGTAAAGCAATGGAAATAGGAAATATACCCAATGAAGCTAATCTAGACCCAGTTTAGAAAAACTGCAAATTCTGACCCATTTGTGAATTCTAGCTCCAAATGTTTAGATCTGAGTAAATAATATGAATTACCTCAGAAGTTCAGGAAGCACAATGGGGACAACATAGAGGGAGAATAAGGATGATGTTCTGCAGAGAGAGAGGGGAAGGCACTGAAGCAATGAAGGAAGAAAAGGGAAATGGGAGAAAGACTAATTGGACTGTGTAGGAATGTGTTGTAATGAGAAGTAGAACTAAGGGTGTTTGAAAAGGCTATAGGAAAACTGATTCTAAAGCTCAGTTAATATGGAATACACATATAGATAATGCATATCATAAAGGTAATTCACATACAAATATATAATTTAAAGCAAATCAATTGCTTCCGTTTCATCTGTCATGGTTTTTTTATTCTAATCTTTTAGAACACTGTTCTTTTCTAATGAGGGGCAGGAAAGGAGTGGATCAGAATGGGAGGAGAGGTAACACTTGTAGGAGTAAAATGAGGGACAATTCTAATCATCATATACTTTATGAAAAATAATCTATTTTAATAAAAGTGAAAATAAAGTAACAATAGTGATATGAAAACTACTCTCTCCCTCTCTCTCTCTCTCTCTCTCTCTCTCTCTCTCTNTCTGTGTGTGTGTGTGTGTGTGTGTAAAATATTTAAATTAATTTATGCCAAATAGAATGGTCAGGTCCTCCACAAGAACCATAGCCTATCTAAAACATTGCAGTAGTATCCATGTGACACTTTCTTTCATATTGTTGTTGACCAAACGAGTCCGATAGATTCGTTAAACTATATAGGCTACTGCTCATTGCCCTTAGATTCCTCTCTAAATTTAAAGATATAACCACATTGCTGAAGACACCACACCTTTAAAACATAGTACTTAAAGCAATGAAGCTGGAAATTAGCTGGCACATTCTGTCTGAGGACTAGCGCTCATAGATTCAGGTTGTGCTATGCAAGTTGATGATGGAGGAAAGCAAACAGCAATTTTACCCTGCTATTTGTAGTTAACAAAGTAGTTCCCGGATAAGAGGTTATGAATTTAAGACATAGTGGTATTGACATAGGAGGTCTTGTAGGTGGAAAAGGATGGGTGGAAATGATATAGACACAGTACCCATGTATGTAATTCTCAAAAACAGCAGCAAACTAAACATTTAGTAGAGGAAAACCCTCAAATTTGGAATTAGTGAGTTTACTCTTAGAAAGCAATGCTGTGACATTTCAGCACTTTTTACTCTTAGTGTCATAATTTAGTTTTGCTATAAGCTAATGCAGTGTTTGTGAACATTAAAGTGTGATTTTGTTATGGTCACAGAACTTCAGCATCAGTACTACACAGGTGTGTAATGTTTCCGAGTGAATCATACCATTAGGATATGTCATCATACCTCGGTCTTTTTACAGGTCCTACTTGCATTAGTTATGGACTGTGTTATTTGTGCTTCTTGGATAAATGGGGTAAATGTGCTAAAATGAAAGTTTTAAAAAGCACTTATATAGTAGTGATAAATCTTGTTTGATACTGAGGACATTGTTTCTGTAATATTTCCTTCTTTGGTGAATTTTTTACCAACCTCTGAGATGAATGAGTTCTAGCTGTAAACTACCTCCAATGGGTAGATAAGCCTACTGCATAGACCATGCAGATTTGAGTGTATAACTGACATCATAACCAGGAAAATATTACAAATGTCACTGACTAGAGTTTTAGTACAGAATCATTAGAAATAAAAAGTCAGTGTCTAAGCAGTCATATTGCTGAGGTCTCCTGGATATAGCTTCTTTTTCATTTCTAGGAGATACAATCTTCCAGCAGCTTTACTAGTCCTTTTGCTCTTAACTCTCACTGTGTTGGGAATCTGTCAATTATAAACCCATGGCCCTTTGTTCTATGCATTTTGATCAGTTGTGGCTTTCTTAAATGGTCTTTTATTGCTGTTAAAAAAAACAAAACAACAACAAAAAAAAAACCTCAAACCAGCCAACTGAACAAAAAAAAAAAAAAAAAAAAAAAAAAAAAAAAAAAAAAAAGAAACACAACAGGCTTCTTTGATGAGGAGTGAAAATTGCACATATCTGTGGAGATAGGAATCAGAAATCAGTATATAAAATGCAATTTGGAATTATACTGGGTTAGTAAATTAGAATTAAAAGGGAAGAATATCAAGGTCCTTTAACTGTAGGAAAAGAGCTACCAACAGTTAAAACTGTTAAGAAAGGGGGAGTTGGTATTCCTTGAGTTCATTAGCCATGAAAATACACACACACACACACACACACACACACACACACATAGATATAGGCACATATATAGATGATATAGATAAAGATACAGATACATGATATAGATCTAGACATAGATACAGATCACTAAAAAGAAACAGAAGGTGTCATTTGGAAAGCACTCCAGGTATTCAATTGACCAGGCTGTGACCCCCCTCCCCATACTGGTCTAAGAGCTATAATGGCCATTTCTCACCCTTAAGATGCAGGCACTCAAGCTGTGCTCTACAGAAAAAAAGAAAAGAAAAGTCAAGCTTAAGCCACAGAATCCCACTAATCCCAGAGTTTTTCCCCAAATTCAGGCCACATAATCTCACCAATCCTAGGTCACCCTGGAAATATTGTTCCCCTCAGGAAAAAAAAAAAAATGAAAAACGGAAAACTATATAAGCCTTACCCTTTCCAACTTTTAACCAGAACGGATTTAGATAAAATAATTACATATACGAAATTATTGTATATATGTAATTCAGCTAAGTAACCCCATGTATTTTGAAGGTGGAGTAGATGAAATGAAGGCCCAAAGGTAAATCACATAACAAAATACAGGAAGGGTGGAAGGAAAAACAGTTAAATAATGTATTAACTTTAAAACATGCTTTCCAAAATATTATAATATAATGACAAAGATTCATAATTTGAAAATCACTTCAGGAAATTTGAATACCCTGGTCACAAAAAGTACTAAATGTTAGAAGGATAGATGTGCTAATTACCTTGATCTCATTATTACACATTAAAAGCAAATATTGAATCACAAGAGACATTTATTCCACAAATCTGCACCATTACTATATGCCTTGTAGAAATACAAATAAAATTTGAAACACGAGAAAATGTTGACTGTGTATAAGGGGTGTAATAAATACGGTGGCATAGAAACATATGGCATTGGAGCTAAAGAGAAAGAATTAAGCTAGAACAAAGCACAGAAGTTAAAACTGTCCTTACATGACAAAGAAGGTAAATTATCACTTGAATGTGTTTGTGTGTGTGTGTGTGTGTGTGTGTGTGTGNGAGAGAGAGAGAGAGAGAGAGAGAGAGAGAGAGAGAGAGAGAGAGACAGCATCTGTGAGTGTGTATGTGTCTGTGTGTTTATGTGTCTGTGTGTGTATGTGTGGGAAGTATGTGTGTGTGTGTGTGTGTGTGTGTGTGCAGTGTTGTGAACACATTCATCCTTCCTGCTGGGTCAGAGTTTGTCATGATAAAGTTTGCTTATGTTAGTACAGATGAACACTGATACCACAGTCATGACCCAGATTCAACTAAAAATCATAAAAAAAAAAATAGCACACTGTGTGTGTGTACCTGTGTGTGAACCTTAGCATTTTCCCACTGGACATGTTTTTTTGCTCACTGTCCAGAAACAATTCTGTCCGCAGGAGCAGGTCAGGTGAAGAAGAGCAGCTTATTTTTGTTTTCGCCTATGTTGAGAATGCAAAGATGTTTTGTGGTTTCATAGCATCCTTACCTTGAAACTTCCCAGTGTAGTTATGGAGAAGAGAGAAAGGTTAGCATTTATATTTGATGGCTTTATGGTATAACAAAGGCCACTAGGCTTCTAGGTATAAGGACAGTGTTCCCTTATAAGTAAGAGTTTCTTTCTCTTTGACAGTATGTTTTCTGTACTTACTGAGGAAAGTGGATGCAAAGGAGAATCTAAAAAGTTAGACTCATTTAGTTCTTGAATCTAAAAACCTGTGTCACTTAAAGGATGTATGGTATTTGGTTTTTGTCCTTTGGACTTTTAAGAGATATATCAATACACATATCAATTGTATAAATAGGCATTATGTGCATACTAGGATCGGTGACAGCCAGAAAAGTGTATTGGAAACAACTGTGACTAAGTTACAGGCTATTGTGAGCTGACTGATGTCTATTCTGTGAACCAAGACTGGGTCCTCTAGAAGAGCAGCATGCAGTTTTCGTTGCTGAGCCATCTACTGATGATTTTTACTTCATTAATATTTAATTTTGAATAAAATATACTTTATGATATTATTTTTAAATTCTTTTCAAGGACTGTATCAATTCTCAAATTCTTAAACAATGCTGTATAGAGTGGTAATTCCTTCTAACTTTAGTTGTCTAAAATCAGTAATGAATTAGATAGCCATCTTCAAAACATATTTGGTAATAGATAGCAGCTGTTTTGTTGATGTGTCTAAACACATAAGAGAGGGTTTGCCTTTAGGAGCCTGGGCGATGGGTCACTGAAATGGCTGCCTTGACATGGGTGATGCTGTGAACATGCCAACTACTAATTGACCTGGAGTTCCCAGCACCAATCTCCAGCTTCATAAAAAACCAGTAAACAACTGCTACCAAAGGAGGCTCTCACCAGTGAACCTGCAAAGAAAAGATTCTCACACAGCTAGCAACTGAGAAATGATCTAAAGTGTTCCAGGCTGTGAATCACCACCCTGGTTGGATGGTGTGTGTGTGTGTGTGTGTGTGTGTGTGTGTGTGTGTGTGTGTGTGTGTGTGTGTGTGTGTGAAGCAAGTACTTTTGAGTTGCTCCTGTCCCTGTATGTAACTAGTCAGCCACACTCTTGTTATTTACCAGAAGCCTGCATTACTGTAGTCAAATGTGGCAAGATTTATTTTGACTTGTATTTTCTAGTGAAATTTTTGACTAAAAACTAAATTATGTGCTTGTGAATCTTTGGCTGGCTCTAGTCAGTTCATGAAAGCTACAGTAGAAATGGAAGTGAGGGAGGTATAGGGGTCCCAATAGAAACTCCCAGGATGAAAGAGATTCTTCCAAGGGAGGGATAGATACTTCAGTTTGGGACCCATCCAAGTTGCTCCTCTGACAATGTGACTGAGGCTGCCTGTCAGTAGGGCAATGTGTGGCAATAAAAGCCCTCATGTTGAATGAGAATGAATTGTTTCCCTATCAATGTAGAAAACAGTTGGGCTTTGGTGGATTCTGAAACTGGGTTTATGTTAATTCAGGTCAACCCACAAAATCAATGTGTCATTGTGATCCCATCTCTTCCTGTCATCTGTTACCCATGCAGGTGATTAGAAAGCAACAGCAAAATAAGGAAAGCTATTCAGAGTTCTCCATTAAAATCCAAGAACCCTCAACATTATTGAATCTATGGATTGCCATCCCAGCGGGGATCCATTGTGTCTCTGGGAATTTTCAATGCGTAAAGAGCAGATCCTTTCCTAAGTGCCTGGCATTGATGTGACAATAATTTTTAGTAGATGTTATGCAGACAAAACACAGGCTAGAGGTGGAAGACTTGGCATATCTTGCCCTCATGTGGTATTATTAATTTTGGCAATTGCTGCGATTTCTCTCAATAGTAAAATGCTTGTAAACTTTTTTACTTTTATTAAGCATATAGCACTAATTGTGAATAAAACCTCCAGAGGAAGGTATCTCCTTGTTACTGGAAGAAATTTTCCAAAGAATTATCTGTTTTTGTGGAAAATACCTGTTCATCCTAATTTCAAGGCAAGATGTTATCCTATAGTCAAAAGTGAGCAATCTGTGTAGCTCCATTCCTCCTGGTTCCCTAGTGTTGGTGTGAGGAGGAATGAATTGGACAGTGCTATCATGATGTTGATATTAGCACCAGCTTTATTTTCTCATACCTACTCGTTTCCTCTCTGGAAGCAGGTATGAGAGGGTTCTGTTTCTTAGTATCCGTATGTACAGAAAGTGAGATCTGTGGTAAAGGCCAGAGCCTCAGAAAGCAGTCTTTTCAGAAAGTGCCTCTGGGATCTTCTCTGCTTCTGTTATGTTTCCTGAAATAACAGCAGGATATTTCATCTCCGGGATGATTTCTGTGCTCTGTAACTGTGCTGCTTTTAGATTCATAGAAGTCTTTCACACACAGGTGGCTGAGAGCACAGAAAATGTAATTTGACCTATTAACTTGGATTTACTTTTATTTTTAGTTTATCAGAACCTGTTTCAGCCTATACTTCATGGGAGGGCAGAATGAGTCCCCGCCCCCCAAAAAAACGAAGCTAAGTTATAGTTCAGATATACACTCGATGGTGATGATGTTTGCTGGATCAATTATTTAAAAAATGTTTAAACAGCAAATGTATCTTTGCTGGCAAACAGGAAGCAAACATTTCTGGAAACAATTAATAGTAACTGAATCTCACTGTCTAATTTCTCACCTTTACATCCAAAATGTTAAAACTGTTGTTAATGAAAATATATCTAATGAACAATATGTGAGCAGAGAATGTGATTATTCATTGATAATTTTTCTTACATATTTCATTGGTGTATTCCATGCTTCATTTTTTCTATTCTCTGTTTATCGTCTACTCTTTTCCATACACATAAAGCCACTTGGAATAACCTTATCATGTATTTTTATATGAAAATAAATATTATAAATACATGTACACATACCTTCCAAATACATACTGATCTCAAAGGTATACTTCCTCAATCCAGCTCTTTCACTGATTTCTCATCTAATCACAACCTGTCTGGTCTTGATTTTCTTCAAAGACTTTCGATTGCATTATTTTTATTCAAAAGCACGCATGTTTTCTTCAATATAAACATGAAATCATTCATATATCTGGATCATACTATGTGATTTCATAAAATGGAAGTCCCTCCATGATCCCCTTAAATATTTGCTCATCTATTTAAATAATATGTGTAAAGATGGGTTGTTGTTGTTATTGTTGTTTGGCCTCCCAGTTTCTTTTTTTTAATTTAATTTAATTATTTTACTTATTTACTTTACATCCTGCTCACTGCCCCCCTCACTCACCCCCTCTCATAATCCTCCCCTATCCCCCTTCCCTTCTCCTCAGAGCCATTAGAGGTCACCCGAGGTATCCCCTTCTAACCCTGGCACATCAAGTTTCTGCAAGGCTAGGGACAGACAGGGCAGCTCAGCTAGTAGAACATATCCCATGTACAGGCAACAGCTTTTCGGGTAGAACCCATTCCATTTGTTCAGGACACCGGTGAAGGTCAAGCTTCACATCAGCTATGTATGAGCGGTCAAGCACCAATCCCTAACACTATTAATGATACTCTGTTATGCTTGCACACAGGAGCATGTTGTCTTCAGAGAGGCTCCACCAAGGAGCTGACTCAGACAGATAGAGACACCCACAGGCAAACAGTGGATGAAGCTTGGAGACTCTCATGGAAGAATAGGAGGAAGGATTGTCGACCCCAAAGGGGACAGGAACTCCACAGGAAAACCAATAGGATCAACTGACCTGGACACTTGGGGCTGTCAGGGTTTGAACCCCTAACCAAAGAACAAAGACAGCCTGAAACTAGGCCTCACTGCTCATATGTTAGGGATGTTTTTAAGTAAAATAGAATTTTATCATTTTTCCTCCATCTCTTTCCTTTGTCTTCTCTCCCATGTACCTTTGCTTTAAATCACACTCATGTCCTCACACAAAATAATAATAAATAATAATAATAATATAAAAACTATCAATTTGAATGTGTTTGTGTATGCACAAGTATATAATTACAAACTACTGAGTTAATTTTTGTTGTTTGTGTATCTAGTATCAAGGATGACTACATTTTATTGAACAACTGAATGAGTGTCCTCGCTGCTGAGAAAGGATCAATCTCTAATCACACATATATTCAGGAAGTAGAGCCAACAACACAAAGTGTAACACAGGCCACATTGGTGCCGAATTTACACATTCACTTTCCTTGGCTGTGTTTGTCACAGGCATTTTGGATTCTCATTATGCAAAAACAGAAGCAATCTCATGGTTTCCTTTTAATAATCATTTATTAAATTTTATGGATTTAAAGACAAAACAGAACTACTGGTCTTCAGTCAAAAGAGATGTACAAAAGAAAGTTCAGTTTTAGTAAATATCAGATTTTGATATTCACAGGTCATGATCTAACTGGTAAATTTCTCAAATATTTTACTCAAATATGGCCCTTGCAATGAAATTAAAGACATATTCTAATTACATATAAAGGGAAATGCTGAAAAATCTTATATTTCTAAGTGCTTATGTCTAATCAGAGACATTTCTCTGAACGAATGTTTTATCTTATGTAAAATATTTCAAAATGTATACAATAACAGATCCTCAAATATATATATATATATATATATATATATATATATATATANATATATATATATATATATATATATATATATATATATATACATATATATGAGATGTATATAATATATTTTAGTGATATGCTTCAGGGATGGTGTTCCATATTTATACACACTGCTTTCAACAGCTTCTTGTATTTAATGATGTTCCTACTAAGACGAGTAATTTCTTGAGAAAATTAGAAAGCATTAATCATACAAAGTGTGTTAAGTGACTTATATTAGTTGAAATATATATTTAACATTAAAGTAGAACATGTCTAATTATGTTATAATAATTTTATATTATAAATCATGGTGGAAAGAGGGAAGGGAAAGGAAGGAGGAAAAGAAAGAGAGGGAGAGAAGTTTAGAGAAAGTAAGAGTTCAGTAATGTTAGTGCCAATGCTAGGCACAAAAGGCAAAAGTAAGCTGGGGATACTGGATAAGAGGGAGTTAACCAAGATGAAACACCACACACACACACACACACACACACACACACAGGGAGAGAGAGAGAGAGAAACATTAAACATCACACATGCACACATGCAAACAAAGAAGTACACACACATACACACACATACCGCACATCACACATGCAAACACACACAGACATTACACATCACACATGCACACACGTAAACAAACAAATACACACACACACACACACACACACCACAAACACATGAATTAATAAATATATAAAATAAAATAATTAAATTTACTTCACAAAACTTAAAAATGAGTCATGACTTCCCCACCCCCATTTTTAATTTATTTTTTTTTCATTCAGTATGTTTTGACCATATTTTACACTCTGTCAAATCCTCCGAGATCCTTCTTACCCAGCTCCCTACCCACCCAACTTTATGTTCTTTCCCTCCTCCCTGAAAAGAATCAGGAAGAGAAAAAAAGGTAAAATGAACAATAAAACAAAAAGGCAAGAAGACATAAAGTCAACGTACATCAGAGAATATGGCTGTTTTGTTTTGTGTTGGCAAACTATTCTTCTGTTTTCTTTTTCCATTGGAGAAAACTAGCGTTCCCTTTGCCCACAGCTAACAGCAAACAGCTTCCTGTGTAGAGATGGGACCCTTTGCCTACTCCTGCCTCTCAGTTCAGGGACTCCATCTAGCTTGAACTTATGCAGGTTTCCTGCATGCTGCCACAGCTAGTGAGTTCAGATGTGTATAAGATTGTTTGTTTCTGGAAACACTGTTTCCCTGGAATCATTCATCAGCTCTGGCTTTTAAAGTGTATCAATCTTTTCTTCCACATTGGCACTAGAGCATGAAGGGCTGAGTTCTGCAAAGGATTTTTTATACTCTGCATATGACATGCTTGTGTATATCTGTGTTAATTTCTATGTACTACATAGAGAAGCTTCTCTGATGAGTGTTGAGCTAAGCACTGACTCATTCCTGACTTTTAGAAACCTTTAACCATGGATTTATTTACCTTTTTATATATTTTATGGACCTCTTTCAAGTGAAATAGTTTTAAATGAAGAAGATGTTTAAAAGGAACTCGAGGCAATATAAAGAAAACATTACTGGCCTACTTATCAAATTACTATTTCAAAATAACGATGCTGCTGTAACAGTTTATTTTTATAACATGGTACTATGCAGGTAATAAAAAGTAATCTCAGAATAGTGATGTTTATGAATAGAAAAGTGACCTCCTGAAAAATAAGGAACTAGGATTATTTTAAGTAATCATCTGTGATACTTATTTGTAAAGATGTTACTACTTTCTAAAGTAGTAAATAAAACTGAAAGACTTTTGATATTTCAATTGGATTGGGTTTTCATCTAAATTAATCAAATTTCTTCATTCAAGTCTGAATCATACCTTGAAGGTACTTGGTCTCTTCCAGTAGCTAAAGGAGCAATCAGAACTCTTCAGCAGAGCCCTGAGCCAGCACTCTGTAAGGCTCTGAAAGAACCCTTGGGAAAGTAAGTGTGATACATAGCAAACAAACTGAAGCAATATATAGACTTTTGCACATTTTTTTTGTTTGAATTTATCAACTAACTCCATTAGTATAGATATTTATTAAAATAAAATAAGTAATTCTATACAATGACAAAAAATAAAACTTTGCATTTCCTAGTGAAAAAATTGTAAGTAAAATGGCTATGTTAATACAGTCATGCCTGGAGAGGATAAAATTTTACTGATCTTAAATTTATAGTGACTGAAAGTGTTGATGACCAGCCCAAGAATTTAACCCTTCTCCTCTTCCACTTTCTGAAGAATAAAACAGAATACAAATACACGTTTCATGTAAGTGTAAACTTTTCTTAAATTTCTTATTTAACTTTTATATTTAAAATTCATATAAGCAATTTATATTTATAATGCATTAGATAGTGACCAGTCTATAGTATCTGATAACTTCGGATGTATGGACAGGAACACCAAGAACTAAGGGTATGTTACTTGCTGCACCAACCTAGGCAGTAAGTCTCCCTTGTAAATTTAAAATGCTGCACTCGTAGAATCGTAAGTTATTTGCTTGCCTGTCTGTCTGAAAAAATACCCCTGTAAAATGTATTTTTCCCTGCATTTAGTTTCAAAAGAAGACTTGTATGTGAAAATCATTTCTGTTAGTATTTAAGAATGCATTGTAAGTCACTGAAACTTTCCGGTGCACCTTCAAGTGCTTAATATAATTTGGAAGGTCATAATAATTTATGTTTATGGGGGACACTTAATTGTAATTTTCTAATTATAAAATATACTTCCATGTTATTGGTTATAGAATAAAATTTAATATACAAAGTACAATTCAGAATGAAATCCTATGAAGTCATCCCATGCTGCCACACTGGTGTGTATGTGTGAATATGTGTATGTGTGTGTCAGTGTGTGAGTGTGTCCATATGAATGTGTGTTGTGAATGTGTCCATGTGAGTGTGACTGTGTCCATGTGAGTGTGGGTGTATGTGTGTGACTGTGTGTGCATGTGAGTGTGTTTGTGTGTGTATTGTGTGTCCATTTGAATGTGTGTGTGAGTGTGTCCATGTGAGTGTGTGTGAGTTTGACTGTGTGTGTCTATGTGAGTGTGTGTGTGTGTGAATGTGTATGTGTTTGTGTGTTTCTGTGTGTGTGTGTTTGTGTGTATATGTGTGTATGAGTTTGTGTATGTGTGTGAGTGACATCTTAATTTTAACTTCATGTGAAGAACGTTGCTGAGAAATAAGGTCCCACAAAGAAGTATGTAGCCCTTTGCATAGATCTGTTGTACACTGATTTTTGAATCTACTGAATTTGTCTATCTTCCTTTCTGTCCCTTTTGCTGTCACTATTTTTAGCATTAGCACTACATCAATGTCAGAATGTCAATCACTTCAGCATACACTGTTACATTCTGTTTGTTCAGGCAACCATGTTACTTCTTTTACAAGATCCCAGCAATGGAATCTCTTAGACAAAGGAGAAAATTATTTTGCTTCTTTTATGTTGTAGCACTGTATGTATAAGGGCAGCAGGAGCCTTCTACTCCTCAGCCTCTGGGTTATACATATCTATTGTTCTGTGCACTAGCTTCATCACTCTTCTTCCTTGTGCATCTCATGGATCATTTGTTTCACTTATCATGGTCATCTTTCATGAACTTGTTAAGCACATAAGCTAAATATTGGCCCATTCATTTGTGTGGACGCCCGCCTCGCCAGCAAGGAAGATACCACACAACAGGATTCTTCTGCACACGTTTATTGGGAGAGCTTGATTGCTATGGCGAAAGACCCCAAGCCCTAGAACTAGCGCTGCTTTTATAGGCCTAGGACTGGCGTGGCCATGTCTGATTGGTTCTGCTTTCAGCCCTTAATTTACATGCCCCCGGATGGACTGTGACTTGGTGTGAAACCCATTTGCACCTGCGCACATTGGTTGTTTACCAGAAATACACGGGCGGTGGCCAGTGGTAGCCATCTTGTAATGGCGTTACATGGCTTCCCACACATTTGCTCTACCTTCAATGCTTTTTTTTTTAATGTCTTTATTTTTAACTTCACTGTGTGTTTTTTAATTATTTTATTAGATATTTTCTTCATTTACATTTCAAAAGCTATCACGAATGTCCCCTATGACCTCCCCTGACCCTGCTCCCTTACTCACTAACTCCCACTTCTTGGCCCTGGCATTCCCCTGTATGGGGCATATTAAGTTTGCAAAACCAAGGGGCCTCTCTTCCCAACAATGGCTGACTAGATCATCTTCTGCTACATATGCAGCTAGAGACACGAGCTCTGGGGGTACTGATTAATTCATCTTGTTGTTCCACCTACAGGGTTGCAGACCCCTTCAGCTCCTTGGGTACTTTTTCTAGTTCCTCCATTGGGGGTTCTGTGTTCTATCCTATAGATGACTGTGGGGATCCACTTCTGTATTTGCCAGGCACTGGCATAGCCTCACAAGATCTAGCTATATCAGGGTCCTTTCAGCAAAATCTTTCTGGCATATACAATAGTGTCTGCATTTGGTGGCTGATTATGGGATGGAACCCTGGGTGGGGAAGTCTCTGGATAGTCCATCCTTTTGTCTTAGCTCCAAACTTTTTCTCTGCAACTTCTTCCATGGGTATTTTATTCCCTATTTTGGGGAGGAATGAAGTATCCACATTTTGGTCTTCCTTCTTCTTGAGATTCATGTGTTTTACAAATTGTATCTTGGGGATTCTAGGTTTCTGGGCTAATATCCATTTATCAGTGAGTGCATATCAAGTGAGTCCTTTTGTGATAGGGTTACCTCACTCATAATGATATCCTCCAGATACATCCATTTGTCTAAGAATTTCATAAATTCATTGTTTTATATAGCTGAGTAGTACTCCATTGTGTAAATGTACCACATTTTCTGTAACCATTCCTCTGTTTAGGGATATCTGGGTTCTTTTCAGCTTCTGGCTATTATACATAGGGCAGCTGCCACAGACGCACCTCAATTGATTCCCCGATCTGAGTGGAACAGGTCTCTGGTTGCAGGTGAGCGAGGATTTGGCGAATGTGGGGTGACAAACAAATACGGACACAAAGGAGTCTGGTATCTGAATGCAATTTGTCAAATTCAGCATCACACTATTTATACAGAAGAAAATAGGGAAGTTACACAAAACAGAGGAATACAAACATGGAAGGGCTGTCAGGAACCAACTGGGATAACATTCAATGTTAACAGCTGGGATCAAAAACAGCTCCACCTAAAGTCAGTAGCTGGGGGCAAGGGCTTCATGCCCTTGCCATAGTTCCTATAGTCCCCCTAAGCCATTGTAAATACTTGTATATTTGTGTAACTCAGCTACCTATGGTTCTAAGTATCTACCCTGGTTCCTCTTTAGATCACAAACTTTCTTTCTTTCTTCTTCCTAGAGAATGGTAAATTCCTGTGTAGGGCAGTGACATAGTTACCTAAACCCAGGGTCAGCTCAAGGACTGACTGCCTAGGATCTAACTTGGCTATGTTAAGGGAAAGCACATGGATCTGTTTTCCAACTAAAGCAAAGACATTGGAGCATTCGTTACACATGATGCCACGATTCCAGGAGACTAATTTTCTGTGAACTTTTTGCCTCTGGACAGCGCCCAGGTTTTTGTGGGCCTGTTGTGCTTGTCACTACTGGAGAATGTAGCAGGCAGCTATGAACTCAGTTTTTCTCTTTATGCCTAAATTGATGAAAGAGAAACTGAGAAACATTCCTTTGTGGGGGACACCTGTTTTGATGTCCAAGGTAATGACTATCTCATTTCAAACCCTTTATGAGTAAGAGATAAGCTTTACAATTGCTCATATTCAGAGAATGAATATGATATATATATACAGTATCTTAATAATTGTATCTTAATAATTTTGTTTTTATATACTTGTTTTATATACTTGTTTAAGCCCCCAAAATCAATATATAGAAAGTGCAAAATTAATTACCTACTGTGACAATGAAAAAAAGAAAAAAGTAATTAGTGTAAATGTAAACCTGTTGTGAACTCCCTATATATTACACTGTAGTGGTGAGTAGGTAAACCTTTTTTGAGCTCCCTCCTGGTGGGTGAGAGAGCCTCTAGCCAACTTCCCAAGGCTCTCTGGATTCACAAATGAAACACACTTAATATTTAGTATGTCTAACTGGCTCAATAGCTGAACACCTCTTAAACCTTCTCGTGACTGGCATACATTCCCCTCTGGTCTTCTTGAATATTTGCTAAATCTATGTTTTTATCTCTGCTGCTCTAACCCAGTCAGGTAAGTGGCCCCTATGGTCTCTTACCCTGATTCCTACATGTCAGCAGATCTGTAAGTCTGACCTTTCTGTTTCTCCATCATGGCAATTCTACTCTCGCTTTCTCTTCCCCTTGGGAATTCCACCAAATAGCCAACACTAAGGGAGGTCACATTGTTATGAGATAGAGAAGGACCCTTGATCAGGTTATGTAATTCCTAAGACACTGATGATATAGAGGAGACTGTTCACTGGAGGTTCCTGCATGTAGTTGCAGAAACACAACTTTCATGATTCGCTTCAATGCTGGAGTTTTGTTTTTCAGTGATAAGTTGCCTTCAGATCACATAAGTTCTTGTAAGTAACCTCTTACCCAAGATGCTGTAAGTCACTCTCTTAAACTTACTGGTTCACCAACCTTCCCTGAGTATTATTCTTTTGTTGATGTTAAGTATTTTTTCTGGAGAGTTTTTGACATCAAATAGCTTGAATTTTAAAATTAGATGAAGTTTAATGAAACTCCACTATTTTTCAAGCTAATTATTTGTTTAGAATGGTAACAGAGGTATCTCACATTACTGAACAATTCTGCTACTACAAAAGTTAGTTATTAACTCTGAAGGCTTAGGGAACAATGAAGACTTAGGGACCGAGCAGAGAGATTTTAAAAATAAGGAAGAATGCTGTAACATACTGTTGCCTGGTCATGAAATACTGTTGCTCACTTTGCATAAAACAAAATGCAGAGACTTAAACAAATTAAAGCTACTTAAAAAATTCCAAATTGAGAATGTTTCTTATTCTATATCCCTACCTTCATGAAATGTCATGGGAATCATTGTGGCAATTCCTCAGAAATATTGGAATCAGAATCTATTTACCTCAAAATCCAGCTATACCACTTCTGGGCATACACCTAATGTATACTACATTCTACCACAGGACTCATGTGAACCATGTGAATTGCTGCTGGATTCATAATACTGGAACCAATCTAGGTGTCCCTCAACAGAAAAATAGATAAAGAAATCATAATCTGTATACACAATAGAGTATTGTGCAGCTGTTAAAGAAGATGACATCGTAAAATTGGTCAGCAATTAGATGTAAATAGAAAAAATTGCCGAGTTAGTTATCCCATATCCAGAAGTATAAATATGATATACTGATATTAGCTGTTCAGTCAATAGTAGCCAAATTCTAATTAGTAGAAACATGGAGTGGATTTAGAGTATGGGAACAAAGGAGAAACATACATATCCTTAGGAAAGGCAAATAAAATGGATGATATTGGATGGAGGGCCCAAAAAGAGGGAAAAGAAGTTTGTGAGAAGGAATATTATGAGAGACAGCTAAAATTAAGGAACATTTGAGAGGTAATATGGAAACATAAAATAGTAGAAACTGCTTAAATTAAATGCAGAAACAAAACTAACTTAACAAAATTGTCATATAATGCAGGAGACAGGTCCAAACTGTTCATACCTTGCTGTAAAAAGAAACTTCTATTACATGGTCTGAGTAATATTCCAACAATTAATTGAGTTATTGACAAAGGAGGCCCCAAGTACACTACTCCCCAGACTACTCACCCTGTGGCTAAGGCTGACAGTTGCTCTCTATAAACTGATTCCAATGTTGATGACAATAGCTACAAAATGAATTGAATGTTGATGAATATTGAATATTGAAACTTTTGTCTCCCCAAAGAATTCAACCCTACATTTTAGAGTATTTGGTACAGGATAGAACATAAAATGCAACTAAAGAGAAATATAAAGACCAAGCCAGCCATATTCTCCTTATCTACAGTGGTATAATACATGCAGGTTATGCTAGGATAATGGTGGCACAAAGTTTGTGGGACAAGCAACCAAGTACTAATTTGACTTAAGGCCCACATCAAAATATGTAACCCATACTTGATTACCTAATACTGTTTGGATGACCAAGACCCAGAGACTAGATATCACAAGGACCTAGGATAAAAGCAAATGATATTAACCTAAAGAAAGACAGAAAGAAAGGAAAGGAAAGGAAGAAAGGAAGGAAGGAAAGAAGGAAGGAAGGAAGGAAGGAAGGAAGGAAGGAAGGAAGGAAGGAAGGAAGGGAAGGAAGAAAAAGAAAAAGAGAGAGAAGTTATTATTAGATGGCTCCTACTGATATTGAGACCAATATCCAGACATTATACAGAGAGTTACAGTCCATTGAATATTCATCCTTAAATGGATATCTTCATCAAATCCCTCACCTCAGAGCCAAAGGAACTCAATGGAAGATGAGGAAAGAGAATAGGAGCCAGAGGAGATGAAGTGCAGGAGATGAAGTGCACCAAGAAAATAGGACCCAATAAATTAAAATGAGCAAAGTTCAAATAAACATACAGAGACTGACTAAACCAGCCCAGGTTGCACAATTGTTTTCTGTGCTTATGTTACAGCTTCTAATCCACTTTTTAATTTATGCCAGTCCTCACTGAGAGAACAAGTGGTCTCTGTTTCTTTGCCTTCGTTTGTGCTCTTCTGTTTCTCTTGGTTTATTCTATCAATTTTGATATAATAGATTTTGTTCTGTATGACAAAAACTTCAAGTCTCTGAAGAAAGAAATTGAAGAAGATCTCCCATGCTCCTGGATTGGCAGGATTAATATAGTAAAAATGTCTATGCTGCCGAAAGCAATCTATAGAATCAATGAAATCCCCATCAAAATTCCAACTCAATTCTTCACTGAGTTAGAAAGGGCAATTTGCAAATTCATCTGGAATAACAAATAACCTAGGTTAGCAAAAATGATTCTTCACAATAAAAGAACCTCTGGGGGAATCACCATGCCTGACCTCAAGCTGTACTAAAGAGCAATTATGATAAAAACTTCATGGTACTGGTACAGCGACAAGCAGGTAGATCAATGGAATAGAATTGAAGACCCAGAAATGAATCCACACACCTATGGTTACTTGTTCTTTGACAAGGGAGCTAAAACCATCCAGTGGAAAAATGACAGCATTTTCAAAAAATGGNGCTGGCACAACTGGCAGTTATCATGTCGAAGAATGTGAATCAATCCATTCTTATCTCCTAGTACAAAGCTCAAGTCTAAGTGGATCGAAGACCTCCACATAAAACCAGAGACACTGAAATTGATAGAGGAGAAAGTGGGGGAAACCTCGAAGATATGGGNACAGAGGAAAAATTCCTAAACAGAACAGCAATGGCCTGTGCTGTAAGATCAAGAATCGACAAATGGGACCTCATAAAATTGCAAAGCTTCTGTAGGGCAAAAGATACTGTCAATAAGACAAAACAGCCACCAACAAATTGGGAAAGAATTTTTACCAATCCTAAATCTGATAGGGGACTATTATCCAATATACTCAAAGAGCTCAAGAAGCTGAACTCCAGAAATTCAAATAACCCCATTAAAAAATGCGGTAAAGTACTAAACAAAGAATTCTCAACTGAGGAATACTGAAGGACTGAGAAACAGTTGAAAAAATGTTCAGTATTGTTAACCATCAGGGAAATGCAAATTAAAACAACCCTGAGAATCCACCTCACACCAGTTAGAATGGCTAGGATCAAAAATTCAGGTGACAGCAGATGCTGATGAGGATGTGGAGAAAGGAACACTCCTCCATTGCTGGTGGGATTGCAAGCTTGTACAACCACTCTGGAAATCAGTCTGGTGGTTCCTCAGAAAACTGAACATAGTAATTTTAAAAATGAATTAATGAATGAGAACCAACCCACTAGGGTAAAGTTAATAACTGAACTGTCATGTATACCTATTGGGATAGAGAATATCAATTTGACTCTGATGACACCATGAATCAATGACTCCACAGAAAGCCTCATATAGTAGTAGTTGATTAATATGTAATAGATTCCACATTAAGTGATTTTGTGTGCTTTTCTGTGTATTTGGTCTTTGTATGTGTGTGTGCTTTTATTTGATTTTGGTTAAAATTTGTTGGGGCTTTTTTTCATGGTATAAGTTAGTTACTTTTTGCTTTGGTAAGGTTTTTTTTTTTTTTTTTTTTGTCTTCTTCATTTGGACATATTTGTTTTGTATGGTGTTCGTTTGTTTATTTGTTTGGGGTTTTATTATTTATTTTTAGAAATAATTATAGTTATGTTTCTAGAAAGCGGCCAGGATCTGAAAGAGTTGGAGTAGAAAAAGAATAATAATTTAAATAAATTTAAATTTTGGTTCTAAAAAGACAGAGCATTTACTCAATTTATAAGAGCAGTTGGCTGCTCTTCCAGAGGTCCTGAGTTCAATTCCCAACAACCACAAGGCAGATCATGATCTGATACCCTCTTTTGGTGTACAAACATTTATTCACAAAAACCATTCCTATACATAAATATATAAACAAGTCGTAAAAGGTTGTTTTAAGTTGTTAAAATTATAACAAAAACCTTGTTACAAAAAAAGTTGGAGGGGTTATCCTTTGAGTAGATTTTGGAAACACTAGTGTCTAAGTAAGCTACTGTCATTTTTCTTGGTGATTGTAGCCAGTGGTAGTTTGCCTTCTACCAATGAATGATCTCATACTGGGGCAGATATCAGCCACACTACTTAGACTTCTTGGATTTACATGAATAGATAGATAAATAAGTCAAATGGAGGACATTAAGCTGAGAAGGAAATGTGTGGGGAGGAGAAGAGGGAGGAGTTATGATCAGGATAGTTTTATTTATATTTATCGTTTCAAGAAGTGGGTTTATTAACTGAAATGTGACTACCCCGTAGAATCTGAAATGAAGTCATAGTACTTAAGTCAAAATTCTATGCATTGTAAGTTCTAAACCTGAATATAGAGAGATGTAGTATACAAAAATATACTTATACCATGCTAAAACTAGAAAATCACATAGTCATTAACAACACATTGGTAATATATCTCAGCAATTTCTGAGTTTTAGTATATAAGGTTTGTGAATTCCTAGCGTTTTCTCAATAATAAAAAAATCTAATTTTCAAACAATATTATGGAATAATATTTATCAATTTCCTAATTATATAGTCTTAACTATTATATAACAAAGTAAGCATGAAATGGATGAAACTGCATTTGCTAGGACAAACTCAAAGTATTCCTAATAATTATTTAAAGTGATGCTTTGCTTCATCATTTTATTTGTTAGAGGAATTAACTAAAATATGTGTAGAAACACAGAACAAAACAGGCGACTATATAAAACCAAAAAAGTTAATATGTTTATATTAAATAATAAGAGAACATATTTATTACATTCAATGAATTCTAATTTTTACTTCAAACAAAATAACTTCTTTACATTTTTTTGCATCATGTTTTAATATTAGGAGATAATATTTCCATGTCTCTGTACTTCTCTGTATGTTTAAATCAAACACAGTTTTACATTATTGCTGACCACTTTAAAATACCTACATAAAATGGTAGTAGGATGCATAGTTTCTATAATAGAAACTGGAATATGTCCTAGATTAGACATCTGTGCCTTTAACTTACATTCTGGCAACTGATTTATTTTTAAAAACAATAAAAGTCTGAACATTTTTAACAGAGCTCATGTCTTCAACAAAGAGAAACATCATTGTTGTGTTTCCTCCTGTAAGACTTCTCCATTCCATCCTGAAATACTCTTGACTGTCTTCATACTAAGCCAGTTTTTTTCCATGGCTAGTATCCTGCAAGAACAATCCAGGTTCTAGTTAAGATAACCACAGAGGATCAATGAAGAGAAACATAGAAGCTTATGTAAAAATGTAAAATTTACGTAATTTGTATCAAAATCTGCATATGACTGCTAGCTTATGACAATGTATGAGGTAATTAGGTTATCAAGAATCAAGAGTTTTTTCTCAGTATACTATTAATCCTCACTTTTAGCTACACCCCCTGAATTGATTTAATAGTAAAATGGTATGTTACTGAAGTGACTAATACAAGGCTAATACATAAATGTAGGTGGAAAGATTTCCTGTTTATCCTTTGCCTTCAACTGATTTAAATTATATGGCATTCTTTGGTGAATAACAGAGGTTCTGACTCAGAAATCATTACACATAAAATTCTTCAAGGCCGAAGAAGAACTCAGACTTTATGAAAGATTACTCTGCAACTGCCATTACTAAGTCTGTTATCAAAATAATAATAGAACATATTTTGTTTATTCCCATGCTGTACTGGCTAATTTTGTGTCAACTTGACACAGCTGGAGTTATCACAGAGAAAGGAGCTTTAATTGAGGAAATGCCTACATGAGATCCAGCTATAAGGTATTTTCTCAATTAGTGATCAAGGGGGGAGGGCTCCTTATGGGTGGTGCCATCTCTGGGCTGGTAGTCTTGGGTTCTATAAGAGAGCAGGCTGAGCAAGCCAGCAGAAGCAAGCCAGTAAAGAACATCCCTCCATGGCCTCTGCATCAGCTCCTGCTTCTGACCTGCTTGAGTTCCAGTCCTGCATCCTTTGGTGATCAACAGCAGTATGGAAATGTAAGCCGAATAAACCCTTTCCTCCCCAACTTGCTTCTTGGTCATGATGTTTGTGCAGGAATAGAAACCCTGACTAAGACACATGCCTTCTCATAGTATTGAGAAAAGAGCAGCACAGGGTGTGTGTCATTCTTACTATGTCATTACTTGTGCATAACAATATTATTTGTAAGTGTCAAAGTTTAAACAGGTAAAATGAAGCAGTCATAAGGAGGAAAATTATACAAAAATAAAAGGATATGAAAAAGTACATTTATTCATTATAAAATGAAATAAATTTATAATATGAAAACAAATGGAGGCATACTACAGCAGATAGTCTGTGAGTACTACAGAAATAAAACAAAACAAAACAAAACAAAAAGAACAAACAAGCAAACAAAAACCAAAGCCTGTATGCATTTGGCACAAAGCTAAAGCCAACTTAGCAGCAGATGTGATGGGAATGACAGAGAAAGGAGAAAGAGACCTTGTGCACATGATCATTAATCGTTTCTCTTTCTTGACCTTAGGGTCTTTATATGGTAGATATTATGAGGTTTTCCAGCAATGTGTTAGTCTAGCATCACATGTGAAATTTTTTTCTGAATGAAGTTAACACATAATTAAAAGGTTTATTAACATGACTGGTGATCAAGCATTTAGAGAAAACAATAAAGCTGTCAAGCTTGATTAAGAACTTACAAGGTTTTGTTACTGGTTAATAACCATAAAATCCATGTAAAAGATAATAGGAGGATACGTTTTCAGTGAAAGCTCAGATGAGACTGTGAAAGTACAGAGTTTTAAATCAGAGTATAAATTTCAGTGTACACACAGTAATGGACTTAAGTTTTTATTTTATTATGTTGAGAATATTCTTTCCAACTATAAATCACTGTCTTTTTTTATTGGATATTTCTTTATTTACATGTCAAATGTCATCCCCATTCATCTTTTCCTCTCCAAAATCACCCTCCCCATATCCCTTACCCCCTCCCCCTGCTCACCAACCCACCCACTCCTGCTTCCTGGCCTTGGCATTTCCCCACACTGGGGCCTAGAGCCTTCACAGGACCAAGGGCCTGTCCTCCCATTGATGTCCAACTAGGCCATCCTCTGCTTTGTATGCACCTGGAGCCATAAGTTCCACCATGTGTTTTCTTTGGTTGGTGGTTTAGTCCCCGGGAGTTCGGGGGGGGGGTGGTACTTGTTACTTCAAACTGTTGTTCCTCCTATGCTGCTGCAAACCCCTTCAGCTCCTTAGGTCCTTCCTCTAGCTTCGTCATTGGGAACCCTGTGCTCAGTCCAAAGGATGACTAAAATCATGATTTCTTAAAAGAAATAATTCTGTAATTCAGAAATGAGATTAATGCCATCTTTTTGCTGTCAGTTACTAGAAGTTGCATTTTCTTGGAACATGGGTGTTGTATTCATGTCTGCAGCAAATGGAAACAGTTAAAATAGCATAGTTGACAGCTCTCAAAAGATTTTTGCCTAGACTTATTCACAAAAAAACTAAGAACAACCTTATAAGTTTAGTTACATTACTTTGTTATATATACTTTGAGTATATTACTTAGTGTTTTTATTTATTTCCTTATAAATAACATCCCTTTTAGATAATAACATTGCATGAGTTCATTAACTATGGTTTGACAAAGGCATTGCAATAGAACTTGACATTAATAATACATAGTAGCTAAAATATTTCATAACTAAAATACTTAAGATATAAATACAATAATGTATCTCTTTGTTGCTCATTTCCATTGGTTATAAATAACCAGGGATGTATTTGTGTTTGTATTTCATGTATTGCAGATGTTTCTCTGTCTCTATCTCTGTCTCTCTCTGTCTCTCTCTGTCTCTCTCTGTCTCTCTCTATATATACACACACACACACACACACACACACACACATACTAATGCATTGGAAATGTGACATTGATCTAGATTTTCATCCATCTTATGGATATCCTATGGATACTCACTTACTTAAATGGAACTACATAGTTTTCCCCCAAATCTATCCTTAGAAAAATCTCTCCCATCCTAATAAATTGCACTGGCATCTCTCCAGTTAATTTAGTTAAACATAGGAGTCAGATATAAGATCTTTCATCCTTCATTCTGTGCTATCAATATTTTCTCTTGCTACATCTCATTTTCCTATTTGAATTTCATTATGTGTTCCTCTTAGTATTATCTTACATAGTACATCATGATAGAAATATTAATATGATAGCTACAACTCTACCAGTGTCTACGTTATCGTTCAGCTTAGTGAGAGGAGTCAACCTAAAATGCATGATGTAATACTTCATTATGATTTCAACTTGCATTTCTGTAAGATTAGTCATGTCTAAAATTCTTAAATAGTTGTAGGCTATTCACATATTTGCTTCCAATTATTATTTATGCAGAGCCACATAATATTTAAAACACTGTTGTTCACTTTACTGTTGTTTTACAATAGCAGGTTCCTCTACATTTTCAATATTAGCCCTCAAATTTATTTATGTTTGTAATTTTTTTCTCCTGGTGCATGGCTTGCCTTGTTTTCTTTGGTTTGTAGAGTTCATACAAGTTGAAACTACCCACTTACTCTGCATTTCCTTTTTTTTTCAACATTTTTTATTAGATATTTTCCTTATTTACATTTCAAATGCTATCCCGAAGTTTCCCTATACCCTCCCCCTGCCCTGCTCCCCTACCCACCCACTCCCACTTCTTGGGCCTGGCCTTTCCCTGTGCTGGGTCATATAAAGTTTGTAAGACCTAAGGGCCTCTCTTCCCAATGATGGCTGACTAGGCCATCTTCTGCTACATATGCAGCTAGAGACATGAGTTCTGGGGGTACTGGTTAGTTCATATTGTTGTTCCACCTACAGGGTTGCAGACCCCTTCACTACCTTGGGTTCTTTCTCTAGCTCCTCAATTTGGGGCCCTGTGTTCCATCCTATAAATGACTGTGAGCATCCACTTCCTATATTTGCCAGGCACTGGCGACTACTCTGCATTTCTGTCAGTACCTGATTTTCTTACCAGACATCATCTTGAAACTACAGACCATGGCAGGGATCCCTCCTCTTTGCTTACTTCCAGCTTTATATTTGGTGAAATGTGTTTGTTTTGAATCCATTTTCAGATCCTCCTTATAAAAAAAGTAATAGGATTTTGTTTTTATTCTGCAATTTTAATCCTTTTCTATTCTGTTTATTCCAGAAACTATATTTTCCTAATGTTTGCAATTGCCACCTTTGTGAAAAATAAGCAGATACCCGAGATGTAAGTTTATTCCAGAATTATTTTATTCTGTTAACTGCTGAATCTTTTGCTGTAACATTGTCAAAGCTTTGTGATATATTTCAAAACACAGCATTGTGATACTCCTAACTTTGTTGTTTGGTCAATATTAGTTTGACTATGCTAGGCATTTTACTATCCTATGTGAATTATAGGGTTCTCCTAAAATTATGAGAAAATGGATTTGAATTTGTCTCAAAATTTCAGTGAAAAACAGATGGTTTTAGATGGTCTTTGCAGTTTAGTGACATTGACTCTAATTTGTAAACATCTCAGATTCTTTGAATAACTCACAATCTTTAATTTAGCATGCATTTACATTGCACAGTGATAATAGTAATAGTATTTTTGAAAGTTAACAACCAATTTAGAAAGAAAGCAAAAGTTTTTATTAAATAACAAAAGAAGAGTTGCAGGTCAGTGTGATGCCTCATTGAAGAAAAGACCTCATCAAGGAGCTCTTGTGGCCTTAATTCAACCTGACAGCTCATGGTGGGGCCAGGACCCACTTCCAACAGTTATCTCTAAGTTCCAAGTACACACTATAATTTTGCCCTCCTACCTCTGCTCATTCCAGTAACATTCAGATCCAAACACAAGAATATGAGATCAAGAAGGTACTATTGTACAGTACAATAATCCCACTTCTTTTCTTGTTGCTCAGGGGAAATTACATTAACATGTTAAAGAGATATCTGGATTTCTACACACATGATTGTATTATCCATCACATCCAATAGGAAACACTCAAATTGACTAACAGTAGATGAATAGATTTTTCAAAATGTGGTTTGTAAAAAAAAAAAAAAAAAGAAAAGATAAAAAGAGAAAAAAAAATGTGGTTTGTATAATTAACTGCTAATCAAATTTAAAATCAACCCATGTGGTTTTATCATGTACCACAACCTGGATAAAACAACAGAGAATTATAAGGAGGGAAAGCAGGTATTCACAAAGAACATGACTATATGTTCTCATTTCTGTAGGCGGAAAGATTTGAATGCATGAAAGTAAGGCAAAGAATGACAAATACCGGAGCCTGAAGGTATGACGATGAGAGTTGTTTGTCAAAGGGCACAAATAGCAGAGAGAAAAATAGACCCAGATGACCTGCAGTATGTCATGGTGCCTACAGGTCATATATTTTAGTGAATTTTTACTGCAAAACATATAAAAAAAGATTGCTTAGTGAAATAAGGCAAATACAGTGAAGAATACCATATGTTCACAACAAAGAATTATTTTTAAGACATGGAAATGTGTTAGCCTGATTTGATTTGTGCTTGATGCATGGCATGACATATGCACCATGCATGTCTGTACAAAGCTGCACTGTACCTCATAAGTATCTACAGTTAATATATAATTAGAAATGAAAGCAAGTGGAAAAGAACAGTGAATGTTAAATATAAGACATATTTGAGAATGTTATTTGGATTTCTATAACATCTGGTGGTTTTCATTACACTTCTTCTTATTAAGTCTGAATTGCTTGTGACCTAAATGTCTATACTTTAAGCTATTGTCCTAAAACCCAATGCTCAAAACTCTTCAAGTCTGCAAGGTACTTCTTAGTTAAATACTTTAATTCTATTACTAGAGCTTCATGTTCTTCTACACTTGTTAGTGTATGAGGTTAGCTTTATGTCCTACAAAGACCTTTGAGAGATTTCTGAGAATAGTTTACTTCTGGCTACATACTCACCAATGCTCATGCTATCTCTGTGATATTTTACTCCTCCACAGAAGGCAGATTATTCACTACTCTTCTTTCCTTCCAAATGTCTCTTTCATCATTGATATTAATATAACTCTGGTTCTTTATTAATTTCTATGTTGATTTTCTAACTTCTAAACTTTAAATTCTTTATTACTAATAATTTTATCTGTTTAAATTTCTTTTTGACTGTTTTTTTAAATATTTATATTTATGTTTTTATTCTTTAATTTTCTTATACAGTTCTTCTTTTTTTTTTTTAATCCACCTCTTGGTCTGCCCTCTAACTGGCAGACCACATCCGATACCTCTTTCCCCAATCTCCAAGAGGATGTTCACATTATCCTACCCACAACTCCCACAGACCTCCTTCCCTGGGGCCTCAAGTCTCTTGAGGGTTAGCTGCATCTTTTCTCTCTGAGTCATGATCCAGCAGTCATCTGCTGTACATGTGTTGGGGGCCTCATATCAGCTGGTGTGTGCTATCTGTTTGGTGGACTCTTGTGGGTCCAGGTTAGTTGAGACTGCTGGTCTTCCTATAGGGTCATCTTCTTCCAGAGCTTCTTCCAGCTTTTTTGCTAATTCAACCACAATAGTCACCAGCTTCTGTCCATTGGTTGGGTGTAAATATTTGCATCTGATGATATCCCCCATCCCAGTTACCCTCCACATTGCCCCATCTCATTCCCCTCTTCCCCCTCTCCTTTGCTTATATGAGAGTGCTCCTCCACCCATTCACTCCCACCTTACTTCTCTAGCATCCCCCTATGCTGGAGCATCAAGCTTCCACAGGACAAAGGGCTTTTCTCCCATTGATGTTAGATAAGGCCATCCTCTGCTACATATGGATCTAGAGCTATGTATCCCTCCATGTATATATACTCTTTGGTTGGTGGTTTAGTCCCTGGGAGCTCTGAGGGGCAGGGGAGAGCTTAGTTGATATTGCTGTTCTTCCTATGAGGTTGCAATCCCCTTCAGCTTCTTCACTCCTTCCCCTAGCTCTTCCATTAGAGTCCTCAGGCTCAGTCCGATGGTTGGCTATGAGTGTCTGCATCTGTATTGGTCAGGTGCTGGTAGAACCTCTCAGGGAACACACATACCAAAACTGAAGACTCCTTTTTGTTTAATAGTTTAGTGCAAATATCTCATAAATATCCACCTTTCACTTAAAAAATATCACAAATGCAGTAGCTTGAGGGAGCACAGATTTATTCATTTCTAGTTATGGATGTCAGGGTTAAAATGTTTCTCAGTGGACAAAAATTATACTGCTTGCAGGTGAAATTGAATTTTTTTCCAGAAGCTTAGAGAAGATTCTTTTATTTTTTTTTTCTTTCAAGTGTTAATATTTGTACATTTAGCTCTTATCCCAATGCACAAGTAGAGTAAATCAGCAAGTTGCAATTGCCACCCTCCTGGTCCTGTCACTCTGTCTGTTCTTCCTGTCCCTGAGAATCTCATGATAATATTAGATCTACATTGTTAACCTAGAATAACATCTGCATCTCAAGGTTAGGTGATTATCTGCCCTTAATTCATTTGCAACATAAAGTCCTACATGACCAGGTTTTAAAATATACTCACATAGTTAGAAGAATAACACCGGATTTCATCATGTGCATTGTTTTACCTAAGACAGGATGTACTTTTCACTGCTTTCAGTGATGATAAAATGTTAAATTTCTGCTTTACTAAATACTCACTATTTGAGTTTAACTTGGTAGTTTGGTAATATTTCTCTTTGTACACATACAGTCAATTTTTGTTACAGCAAGTTTTTACTTGCTTATTTTTATGACTTATTATTTTTTAAAAACTCTACACATAAGCATTATATATATGTATATATATGTATATATATATATATATATATATATATATATATATATATATATATATACTTTCTACCCCTCTATTTCCCAACAACACTACCCATGTTATCTTTTCTCTTTCCCAAATTCATGATCATTTCCTCAATTATTTTTAGCTTGTATATGCATATGTTGCATTTGTGTAATTTGTATTATAGTAAGTAATATTCAACAATGACTCAATGATCACCATCATTGACATTTGTTGTTGTCTTTACTATGGAATCCCTGCCTTTAAGAATGCTTATGATAAACTGATATTCATGATAAATAATTAAAAGGCTCCATTCAAAGCAATACTGATTTGGGAACTCATATTTATCAAAAGTGGCCTATAGGAAGGAGCCCAGGAAAGGCTATTTTGGTCTCCTATTTTCTATTATTTCCCGTCACCTGTCAGTTGCATCTTTTCACATCTGTTCTGAAATGGTTTATCATTTCAGCTCTGTTCAATTCTCAGTATTTTTGACTCATTCTGCTTTTCTTAATCACTTCCCCCAAAGTAAACATAATCTCCCTCAATTGCCTTGCAGAGAGGAAGTGGAGCACATCTAGTCCCACATCACAATCTATACAATTCTTAGAATGCATCAAATTATGCTTATAAAAATAATTTTCAAATGGTAACAAATCAAAACTCTTATTTTACATGTTCTATCATAAGGACTCTTTGTTTCTATAAGTCTGGGAAGGCTTTAGGGAAACAAATTTGCAATTTTCATCACTCAACTGAGGCCTTTTTCTTAGCATTTGCATGTGAGATGTGAAGTATTTGATGCATCATGGTTTTTTTTCTATACGGATAAGTATGTTGTTTTCTCATAATAGTGTGT
Organism: Mus pahari; assembly: GCF_900095145.1. NCBI lineage: Eukaryota > Metazoa > Chordata > Mammalia > Rodentia > Muridae > Mus > Mus pahari. Next base: position 95,589,139 of record NC_034597.1, read on the forward strand.
TCACTTATTTTTACTACATTTTAACTGAAGTTTCTTTCACTTTATCTTTATTCTTATTTATTCCTTGATTGTTTTGAAAGTCCTTTAACATTTTACTGACTGCTTTTTCTATATCCCACGAATAAGTAAATACAGTTTAAAGATATGTAAGCCTGACAATTTATCTAAAGATAGAAAATGAGCAACATAATATTTTCCTGTAATCTTTGTTTTATTGAAAATATTTTTTCCACTCACTTCAGTTAAAACTCTCATTTGCATGGAAAGTACTTTGAGAATGGATCCATCTCCATAACCCATTTCTGAATTTCTGTCTTTTCTCTTAGCCAATAAAGCTATGAGCTTGTGTGTCAGCTGACTTGACACAAACCTAGACCTAGTCTGGAAGAGGAAGCATGAATTGTGAATCACCACCATCAAGTTGGCCTGAGGGCATGATTTGAGAATGATTTTGGGTTGCTGATGGATGTGGAAGAGCCTAGCCCACTTTGGGCTGCTGCATATCTAAGTGCGAAGGCTTGGGATATGTAAGAAAAATAGCTGAGCCAGAAAGCATGTTCTTCCATGCTCTCTGATTCATTTCTTGTCCAAGATCTCTGCCTAGAGCTTCTGCCCTAACTTTCCTTATACAGAGAACTGTATAAATATCTCCTCTCCTAAAAACAAAAAAACAAAAGCAAATGAAGACGGAAAAAAGATATTTTTCATACACTATTTTCTGATTATGTTTTCTTCTCCGCCAACTCCTTTCATATCTCCCTCCTTTTATTTCTCTAAAAGCCATTCCATCCTTTTAGGGAAATGGTGCATTTCACCATCTTACCTAGTCCTGTGCCTTCTTTACTACTAGGTCCCTCCTTTCCTTCCTTTCCTTTCCTTTCCTTT